>NW_025534927.1:90000-120000 GCF_020615455.1 Coregonus clupeaformis
ACACACACACACACACACACACACACACACACACACACACACACACACACACACACACACACACACACACACACACACACACACACACACACACACACAGTCTTGTACAGCTAACCTTGTGGGGACACACAATTCAGTCCCCTAACCCTAACCCGTACTCTTACCCTTACCCTAACACTAACCTTAACCCCAAAACCTAACCTTAACCCTAATCCTAGCTCCTAACCCTAAAACTACCCCTAGCTCCTAACCCTAATTCTAACCTTAACCCTAAACCCCCTAGAAATAGCATTTGACCTTGTGGGGACTAACAAAATGTCCCCAGTTGGTCAGATTTTTGTTTGTTTACTATAGTTAAACACGTCCACACACACTCTCTCTCTCTCTCTCTCTCTCTCTCTCTCTCTCTCTCTCTCTCTCTCTCTCTCTCTCTCTCTCTCTCTCTCTCTCTCTCTCTCTAACAATGTGTGTCCTCGCCAAACTTGGTCAATATTTCGCCTGGTCTCTGTTTCTAAACTTTCCCATCCTGCTGTGCGGTGTGTCTCAGAGAGACTCAGAGAGGCTGAGGCCTCATTGTTTACAGTGTGGGTCCTTTTGAACAGAGGAAGTGGAGGCCAGGCTTTGATGCCACCAACAGGAGGGTAGAGGGTTCACACACTCATCCATAGACAGAGCTTGTAGGATTTGTAGGGTTTGTAGGGCGGCCATGTTCTAAACACTAAAAGGGAACTATGGGGGTGTATGCTGCGAAGTAGAGCTACTAATGTGCTGTCTATGTGGTAGATAGTGGGTGACTATGGGGGGAGGGGTTGTGTGTCTGTGTGTACGTGTGTGTGTGTGTTCACGTGTGTGTGCATGTGTGTGTGTGATACTTTATCGCTCACTGTCTTCCAACTTCTACAACTTTCCCATGAACTGTTGTTCGTATTGTGAAGTACTCATGGCATGATTAACAATGTGTACAACAAATTGAAGTGCCTTTGAACGGGGTATGGTAGTAGGTGCCAGGCGTGCCGGTTTGTGTCACGCTCAACAGTTTCCCCGTGTGTATCAAGATTGGTCCACCACCCAAAGGACATGCAGCCTACTGTGGGAAGCAATGGAGTCAACATGGGCCATCATCCCAGTGGAACGTTTTCAACACCTTGTAGGGTCCATTCCCTGATGAATTTAGGCTGTTCTGAGGGTAAAAGGGGCAAAGGGGGGGTTCAACTTAATATTAGGAAGGTGTTCTTAATGTTTTGTGACCAGGTTCCAAAGTACCCTCTTTAGAACGTTTTGGTGTGTTCTCTAGTCAGCTCTTTTTCCAAGCTACGAAAAGCTCTAGCAAGCCTCTACACTTTTGGGAAAAGGGAGAGAGAAGGTAGGAGTTGGGGTGTGTGTGTGTGGACGACAGTGTGTATGTGTGTGTGTGTGTGTGTTGGGAGGACGACAAGTTTCATACTTCTTGGAGATGTTCCTTTCCCCTCTGGGTATTTTTTAATTAGGCGAACGAACACTGTGCTCTCCAAATTCACATTCAAAGCTCCAAATCAGTTGTAATAGACTGGTAACACACACACACGCAAACACACACACACACCTGAGCCACAGACTCCCTAGTTAGACGTTGACAGTTTTTGTCATCCATGTTTCAATTACTCCTCTCATTATTTTCCTCCCTCCCACGCTTCTCTGCCTCTCCTCTCCCTCGCTTCTCTGCCTCTCCTCTCCCTCGCTTCTCTGCCTCTCCTCTCCCTTGCTTCTCTGCCTCTCCTCTCCCTCGCTTCTCTGCCTCTCCTCTCCTCTCCCTCGCTTCCCTGCCTCTCCTCTCCCTCGCTTCCCTGCCTCTCCTCTCCCTCGCTTCCCTGCGTCTCCTCTCCCTTGCTTCTCTGCCTCTCCTCTCCCTTGCTTCCCTGCCTCTCCTCTCCCTCGCTTCTCTGCCTCTCCTCTCCCTCGCTTCTCTGCCTCTCCTCTCCCTCGCTTCTCTGCCTCTCCTCTCCCTCGCTTCTCTGCCAGAGTCATGCGGTTGTTTGAAGCCTCATCCTTGCTTCTTTCACTGGAGTGAAGAAAGGATGCGAGGAGAAAAAAGATAGAGAGAGAAGAGGAGAAGATAGCAGATATAGTGACCTCTGTCTCACTGTGATTTCCTGCTGAGGCTTAATAGAGTCTCTTTTCCTTCATCCTCCTTCTTCCCTCCTGTTTTCTCTCGTTCTGTCCATCATATATTAAAGTGTGCTTTAATTGACATGACAGCTCAAGGTTAGAAAACTATCGCCAAAGTGGTTAGAGTTTGAGCAACAGCCTTTCTCCCTCTTCTCTTTCCTTCTCCTCTTTACCTACCTTCCTCTACCTGTCTCCACTGTCTTTCCTATAGCATGTTCTATTTTCTCTCTCTCTCTCTCTCTCTCTCTCTCTCTCTCTCTCTCTCTCTCTCTCTCTCTCTCTCTCTCTCTCTCTCTCTCTCTCTCTCTCTCTCTCTCTCTCTCTCCCCCCCTTCTCTCTAACAATGTGTGTCCTCGCCTTAAACTTGGTCAATATTTCGCCTGGTCTCTGTTTCTAAACTTTCCCATCCTGCTGTGCGGTGTGTCTCAGAGAGACTCAGGGGCTGAGGCCTCATTGTTTACAGTGTGGGTCCTTTTGAACAGAAAGTGGAGGCCAGGCTTTGATGCCCCAACAGGAGGGTAGGTTACACACTCATCCATAGACAGAGCTTTGTGGGTTTGTGGGCGGCATGTTCTAACACTAAAAGGGAACTATGGGTGTATGCTGCGAAGTAGAGCTACTAATGTGCTGTCTATGTGGTAGATAGTGGTGACTATTGGGGGGAGGGGTTGTGTGCTGTGTGTGGTGTGTGTGTGTGTGGCACGTGTGTGTGCATGTGTGTTATGCTTATCGCTCACTGTCTTCCAGCTTCTACAACTTTCCCATGAACTGTTGGTCGTATTGTAAGTACTCATGACATGATTAACAATGTGTACAACAAATTGAAGTGCCTTTGAACGGGGTATGGTAGTAGGTGCCAGGCGCCGGTTTGTGTCACGCTCAACAGTTTCCCCGTGTGTATCAAGATTGGTCCACCACCCAAAGGACATGCAGCCTACTGTGGGAAGCAATGGAGTCAACATGGGCCATCATCCCAGTGGAACGTTTCCAACACCTTGTAGGGTCCATTCCCTGACGAATTTAGGCTGTTCTGAGGGTAAAAGGGCAAGGGGGTTCAACTTAATATTAGGAAGGTGTTCTTAATGTTTTGTGACCAGGTTCCAAAGTACCCTCTTTAGAACGTTTTGGTGTAGTTCTCTAGTCAGCTCTTTTTCCAAGCTACGAAAAGCTCTAGCAAGCCTCTACACATTTGGGAAAAAGGAGAGAAGGTAGGAGTTGGGTGTGTGTGTGTGGACGACAGTGTGTATGTGTTGTGTGTGTGTGTGTTGGGAGGACGACAAGTTTCATACTTCTTGGAGATGTTCCTTTCCCTCTGGGTATTTTTTTAATTAGGGGAACGAACACTGTGCTCTCCAAATTCACATTCAAAGCTCCAAATCAGTTGTAATAGACTGGTAACACACACACACGCAAACACACACACACACCTGAGCCACAGACTCCCTAGTTAGACGTTGACAGTTTTTGTCATCCATGTTTCAATTACTCCTCTCATTATTTTCCTCCCTCCCACGCTTCTCTGCCTCTCCTCTCCCTCGCTTCTCTGCCTCTCCTCTCCCTCGCTTCTCTGCCTCTCCTCTCCCTTGCTTCTCTGCCTCTCCTCTCCTCGCTTCTCTGCCTCTTTCCTGCTTCTTGCCTCTCCTCTCCCTCGCTTCTCTGCCTCTCCTCTCCCTCGCTCTCCTCGCTTCCCTGCCTCTCCTCTCCCTCGCTTCCCTGCCCCTCTCCTCGCTCCTTCTCCTCTCCTGCTTCTCTCTCCTGCCTCTGCCTCTCCTTCTCGCTTCTGCCTCTCTCTCCCTCCCTGCCCTCTCCCTCGCTCCCTGCCTCTCCCTCGCTTCTCTCTCTTGCCTGCCTCTCCTGCTTCTCTGCCTCTCCTCTCCTCGCCTCTGCCTGCTCTCTCTCCCTCGTCTCTGCCTCTCCCTCGCTTCTCTGCCAGAGTCATGCGGTTGTTTGAAGCCTCATCCTTGCTTCTTTCACTGGAGTGAAGAAAGGATGCGAGGAGAAAAAAGATAGAGAGAGAAGAGGAGAAGATAGCAGATATAGTGACCTCTGTCTCACTGTGATTTCCTGCTGAGGCTTAATAGAGTCTCTTTTCCTTCATCCTCCTTCTTCCCTCCTGTTTTCTCTCGTTCTGTCCATCATATATTAAAGTGTGCTTTAATTGACATGACAGCTCAAGGTTAGAAAAACTATCGCCAAAGTGGTTAGAGTTTGAGCAACAGCCTTTCTCTTTCTCTCTCTCTTTCTTCCTTCTCCCCTCCCTCATTCCTTTCCTCTCTAGCTGTTTCTCTCACTGTCTTCCTATAGCTCCATTCATCTCTCTCTCTATCTTTCTCTCACAACATTTTCTCTCTCTCTCTCTCTCTCTCTCTCTCTCTCTCTCTCTCTCTCTCTCTCTCTCTCTCTCTCTCTCTCCCTCTGCTACCTCCCTCCGTCTTTGTCTTCTCTATGACATGAGTGGTGCGGTCTATTTTGGTATGTAAAAACAACACATTAATCATGTAGTCCAGAGACTAGTCAGAGAAGATGAAGTCACACATCTCCATCAGTAATACACACATACACCCTGTGTCCCCAGTGCTCTCTCTCTCCCTCTCTCTCTCGCTCTCTCTCTCTTTCTCTCTCTCGCTTTCTCCCCCCCCTCCCCATATCATTACATTGCATTGCTCTTGGCCAGTCCTCATCTCTAAAGCCGGGCTACGATTGTGACTCCATTATAGCATCAATATGTATGATAATGGACATGGAAAGTGGGACAGACTAAATGGGCATACTAAGCTTGTTCCTGTCTATTGTAACAATGGAAAAGTGATGGTGGAGGTGCATTTTATCCAGCTCTCATTAACTATTCCAGCACATCACATGGTGATGGTGCATTGGATCCAGAAAGTCTGTGTCCCAAATGGCACCCTATTCCATATTGCCTCTGCAAAAAATGTGTGCACTATATAGGGAATAGGGTGCCATTTGAGATGCAGACACTGACTACTCTAGCAGTTACACACCATGATTCAGAAGTAGATTTCTGTCTGGGGGGAAATTGGATGGGCTTTCATCTTGGTTCCTTCCCTTCAAATCCGCTAAATGGAAACGAATTAGAGGACATTTAGCAGTGAGATTGGCCACTGATTTACTACCACGATTGGTTTGTGTGGTAGAGGGAAGGGGGAAGGGGGCAGTGTGTGTGTTGTGTGTGTGTGCATGTGTGTGTGTGACTGTACTCCAAAGTGATCTGCAGGAGGAAAACTAATTTGAAACACATACAGACAGAGAGAAAAATATAAACTCCTGAAGCTGCTGGTTTTAATCATGGAATTGTAGGAGGCAGTTTGATCTGTTCCAACCAGGTGTGTGTGTGTGTGTCTGTGTGTGTGCGTGCGTGTGTTGTGTGTCCATTTTTCCATTGTCCTCATCTGTTC
The DNA here is from genome assembly GCF_020615455.1 of Coregonus clupeaformis. Classification (NCBI taxonomy): domain Eukaryota; kingdom Metazoa; phylum Chordata; class Actinopteri; order Salmoniformes; family Salmonidae; genus Coregonus; species Coregonus clupeaformis. The sequence goes on from NW_025534927.1 coordinate 95,562, forward strand.
CAAGAGAGAGAGCGAGAGAGAGCGAGCGAAAGACACATGGAGAGATAGATAGATAGAGCTTGTATGAATGTGTACTTTTCTACCTGTGTCTAATATGGTAGCAGTCTGTCTCTAACTGTGACTAACAGACCTTACATATCCTCCCTCCCTCCCTCCTCCTTCTCCATTGTCCCAACTTCCTCTCTTACCACAGTCAGTGATCTCTCCACCTCTCTCCACCTCCCCCTGTGCCTCCCTCAGGGCTGCCTGTGTAACAGATAGGCCAATTGAAGCAGCAGGCTAACAGCTCCAGCTAACAGCTTTAGCCACTCAACCCTGATGGATAAGCTACTACTCCCTGCCCCTTGTAATCAATACTAGTCTACCCAGAGAATTGGGAGGCCTAAAGCATTGTATCCAAAGTGATATACTCTGTTTCAGCATTCGAATCAATGGCAAAACCACTCTGAACCTAGCTTGGCATACAAACTGATATATGTGTGTGTGTCGGAGCGTAGGGCCCTCCTACTGTGTGTGTTGATTTTCAAACAGAGCACACACACACACACACAGTCAGAACGGGCAGCTCACTCCATTTGGACAAAGAATAATATTTCGAAATGCTGCTTTGTGTGTGTTCATTTCAGAACTGAACGGATCAATGGAAGAATAGAAGTTGAGGAATTGTTTTGCAACGGTGGAACGGGTCAGATTGCTAGTGTTGGGGTTTTGATGTTATCTGTGTTGTTAGGTTTGGCAGTTGGAGGAATAGTTGGTCTTTTGTATGTAATTTGCTGACATGTCATCCTAATACTGAGGGTTGGGCTCAGTAACAGTACAGTTTTAGCACTGGGACATATGGTGTGTGTGTGTTAGCACAGACACGTGTGTGTGTGTACATGAGTATGATGAATAGTCTCAGTCAGTGCAGCAGTCAGTGTGGTGAAATGTGTCCACCTCATCAGTTAAAGGGAGGAGGAGGGGGAGGAGGAGGGAGGAGAGGCGGTTGCAACTAGCTCTCACAGTCTCACGTCAGAATTAGACATCCATGTTTCTAAAACGTCAAATTTCGAAGTTGTTGCAAACCTTACATTTCAAAGTGTTTAAGGTTAAGCATCAACTCCGAAATCTTAAGGTTAGGGTTAAGGTTTGGGATAGGCTTACAACAAAATCTCAAAATCAACTTTCTATTGCTGGATTTGAACTTGCAACCTTTGGAATCAGAGGCAGATGCTTATGCCCTTCTGTCATCCCCATCCACAACACCTTAGCAAAACCGAAACCTACTTGAAGGTATCAGCGCTCACTGTTGCCCCTAGTGGCCGGTCTCCATGTCATCTCCCGACATCCTCAGACATGGATGAAGTCGAAGACTGACATGTATCACAGGGTGACTTGGCTGGGCGGTTGAGTGGGAGAGGAGGAGGGAGGAGGAGGAGTGGGGGTGAAGAGGGACCCTAGGGAGGGTATGGGGGTTAGGGGTGGAGGCTTGATGGTGTAGGGTTAGCTCTTGAGCTCGACAGTCTAGACAAGAAAACTGTCTCACATTGTTGTTGAGCACCCCCTTTCCTTGGTTTGCTGAAGCACGGAGGCCCACCTGAACACTGTCTCCCATTGTCTCATTCAGACCCTAACAAGAATAGGCAAACTGCTGTTAGAATGCACAGTAAAACACAAATACATCCTTTTTATGCTCAATAGGGTAACACTTTATAGTTACTTTCATTAGCACGCCATTAATATTATAATTGATGAGGCATGTGTTGGTTATTAGCTACTCCTATAGTATCCTCTGCTACTCCTGTAGTATCCTCTGCTACTCCTGTAGTATCCTCTGCTACTCCTATAGTAGCCTCTATTACTCCTATAGTAGCCTCTATTACTAGTACCTTGCCTACCAGACTGGTAGTGTTAGGACTGGAACAAGACTACTCCTATAGCTGTTTCAAATTGAGTCAAGAGAATGAGTCAAACCTTTCCAAAGGGCACGGCTGCTAAGGTAGATTGAATTCTCAGACCATGATCTGATTCCACTGGGGCCATGTGTCTCTCTGTACTGTAAAAATCAATCCTACCAATCGCATCTTGAAAAGGGCAGACCTTGAGGGATCCAGATCAGTTATAGTATCTGTGGTCTGTCTGTGTGTGAGGTGAAGGGATATTAGTGACATCTGCCTGTGAATGGGAGTACTGCAACAGAGAGACAAATTCAAGGCTGATGTCATTGATGTGCTGTAGAATAGCTCAACCTGGTTTTCAAATGAGAGTTCTTCATCTTTTATGTCTTAAATTAGATGTAGATTATTTGATTGTCAAGTCTTTATCGGTCAGCCTATTTTTCAGTCTGTATCTATTACACACAAAGACAGCAGTATCAAATCCTCAAAACATGCGCAATTCATTTGTTGATCCTTCTCTGCACAAAATAACTTGAATTCTATGCTTGTGAGCTCGTGTTTCACCTGGAATCAACAACCAACACATTAAAGGCATCTTGAATCTTCACTTTTCAGCATTTCTCTCAAGTACAGCAGCGTGATCATATTCATTCCAAAAACTCACCACGAGGTGGCGCTCTCCTCGATTTTAATCGCCCTATCTGGAAACAGCTGTCTAGACCCAGATAAACTGGAATACAGTGCAGACTGCAGCGCTGCAGCCAGTGACCCTGTGGCTACAAACTACAGTAGGGAGAAAAGTCTCCCAGGGGGCTTTCCGTCAGAGATAAATGTGTCTGGTCTTTTTCTGTCATTTATTTCCTGTCATTTTTTTCTCTCCATCATTATTTATGTACATTTTGGCCCCGGGACTGTTCCTGTGAGAGATAGATTTCCACTGGGCGGAATCCCTTGTCTTTCCGATGGTTTTTAAGACATATTTTTCCTCTCTCTGTCTTTTCACGCTTTCTTTTAGCTGTGATTTACATTTTTGATGAATTTGAATGGAATGGCCATTTCTACAGCACCTGTGTCCGTGCTCAAACTAGGCTAGACAGTAGAGTATTGTTCATCAATAGATGCACTTAGAATATTGTATTATAATCCCTGTCAGAGTGAATGAAGGATAAATGTTTTTATACCCTTCAGTTGAATGTCAAGACAATTATCATATTATCAAATCAAATCAAAAGTTATTGGTCACATACACATATTTAGCAGATGTTATTGCGGGTGTAGCTAAATGCTTGTACAAAGTTGCTTAGGAGCTAAATATGCTAAATATGTCGGCGCCATCTTACGTCATCATTGCTCAGAACTCACATTGTTCACCACCTTCTTGTAAATAAGAATTACAATTCCCTTTGAGAGACAGTGGTCCCAGTCTTCAGTCAGATTATAACTGAGATAAGTTATGGACTCAAGTGATTGGTCAGCTTTTGGGGCCTCGCCGCAGGCTATGAGCTAAGTAGCATTGTGTTGTCCCTAGTGATGGTGTAAGTCTCCAATCAACAGACTGGGCCTTTTTGGCTAATTAGAAACAAGGGATGGGGTGTGTGTTAGGCGAGGGGGGTAATTGTGTGTGTGTGTATGTGTGTGTGTTCGTGGGGGGGGGTAATTTATTCTCTGTACCCTTTTAGGGGAGGGTTGCTAGTGGGCAGAAGGAGCTTGAGCCTTGGAGGGAGTTGAGGGGTGGTTACTCCTCAAGGATTTGGGGTTCAGGTTAGGGGGGTTAGAAACTTTTGTGAGTGTAATGTTTATTGTTCATTTTGATTGTTTATTTAACTTTTGTTTATGATCTATTTCACTTGCTTTAGCAATGTAAACATATGTTTCCCATGCCAATAAAGCCCATTGAATTGAATGGAATTGAGAAGGAAAGAGAGAGGGAGGGGGAGGAAGAGAGGAAGGAGGGAGAGGAGAGATTCATTTGGAGAAGTACACATTTACCTTCAGACCTCCGGGCCAAACTGTGGGGGCCATTGGGTGTAATTAGTGCACAACCATCATGTTATTACTGTAGCTAAAGACCCCCTCAGTCTTTATCTCTCAATCTGTTCCAGTTCATACGCTGTCAATAAGAAACAGATTGCCTGGTTTGGATAGCAGCTCACAGGATTAAAAGCTGGTCCCAATTAACTCCTTAACCCTCCTTTTTGCCCTAACCTTTCAATGTATGTAGATCTGTAAGGTAGAAGCAATATGGTGGAAGCCCCCCCCACTACACTGCTTATACCCAGACCCTTCAGATCTGAAAACATTGAAGGTTTAGGGCCAAGGGGAGGGTTAGGGAGCAATTTGGGACTGGCTGATACAGAACATAAAAGAGGAATGGCAGGTCTTCATTCACAGTGGTTCAGGAATGGCTTGACTAACCTAGTGTCCTCTGTACTGACACATATCACAAAGGGTCAGAGGTCACATTTGTTTGACCTGCTAATCAGTCAGTAGATCTGTTTAACTGGTCAATGGTCTCATGTAAGCCTTACGGCTTCCTAAATGTGGGTTAGTGAGTGAGCGGAGTGATGACATGCTCATGTTTGTGTACGTGTGTAGGCCTATGGACACATCAGTTTGTCACACAAACATTCTTACTGTAATCAGTCTGATTTCGCTTGTCATCCTTGAATCCTTGGATGACATGACTTCCTAGACATATGAAGGTCAATTTGATCTTTAACTTCTGCTGCCATGTGTGATCAGTCTTCTAAATTTAGCATGGTCGTACAGAAAAAACAAACACTTATTTTGAAATGGAGACAGCATTTTGATTCCCACTACCTGTAAAGGGGAAACACTAGCCTTCAGAAACCACACACACACCCTTTTGAAATATTTTACAATATACCTACAGTTGAAGTCAGAAGTTTACATACACCTTAGCCAAATACATTTAAACTCAGTTTTTCACAATTCCTGACATTTAGCCCTCTGTAGCTCAGTTGGTAGAGCATGGCGTAAGCAATGCCAGGGTTGTGGGTTCGATTCCCACGGGGGGCCAGTATGAAAATGTATGCACTCACTAACTGTAAGTCGCTCTAGATAAGAGCGTCTGCTAAATGACTAAAATGTAAATGTAAAAATTCCCTGTCTTAGGTCAGTTAGGATCACCACTTTATTTTAAGAATGTGAAATGTCAGAATAATAGTAGAGAGAATGATTTATTTCAGCTTTTATTTATTTCATCACATTCCCAGTGGGTCAGAAGTTTACATACACTCAATTAGTATTTGGTAGCATTGCCTTTAAATTGTTTAACTTGGGTCAAACGTTTCGGGTAGCCTTCCACAAGCTTCCCACAATAAGTTGGGTGAATTTTGACCCATTCCTCCTGACAGAGCTGGTGTAACTGAGTCAGGTTTGTAGGCCTCCTTGCTCGCACATGCTTTTTCAGTTTTGCCCACAAATTGTCTATAGGATTGAGGTCAGGGCTTTGTGATGGCCACTCCAATACCTTGACTTTGTTGTCCTTAAGCCATTTTGCCACAACTTTGGAAGTATGCTTGGGGTCATTGTCCATTTGGAAGACCCATTTGCGACCAAATTTCCTGACTGATGTCTTGAGATGTTGCCTCAATATATCCACATAATTTTCCTTCCTCATGATGCCATCTAGTTTGTGAAGTACACCAGTCCCTCCTGCAGCAAAGCACCCCCACAGCATGATGCTGCCACCCCCGTGCTTCACGGTTGGGATGGTGTTCTTCGGTTGCAAATACCCCCTTTTTCCTCCAAACATAACGATGGTCATTATGGCCAAACAGTTCTATTTTTATTTCATCAGACCAGAGGACATTTCTCCAAAAAGTACAATATTTTTCCCCATGTACAGTTGCAAACCATAGTCTGGCTTTTTTATGGAGGTTTTGGAGCAGTGGCTTCTTCCTTGCTAAGCGGCCTTTCAGGTTATGTCGATATAGGACTCGTTTCCTCCAGTATCTTCACAAGGTCCTTTGCTGTTGTTCTGGGATTGATTTGCACTTTTCGCACCAAAGTACGTTCATCTCTAGGAGACAGAACGCGTCTCCTTCCTGAGCGGTATGACGGCTGTGTGGTCCCATGGTATTTATACTTGCGTACTATTGTTTGTACAGATGAACGTGGTACCTTCAGGCGTTTGGAAATTGCTCCCAAAGATGAACCAGACTTGTGGAGGTCTACAATTTTTTTTCTGAGGTCTTGGCTGATTTCTTTTGATTTTCCCATGATGTCAAGCAAAGAGGCACTGAGTTTGAAGATAGGCCTTGAAATACATCCATAGGTACACCTCCAATTGACTCAAATGATGTCAATTAGCCTATCAGAAGCTTCTAAAGCCATGACATCATTTTCTGGAATTTTCCAAGCTAGTTAAAGGCACAGTCAACTTAGTGTATGTAAACTTCTGACCCACTGGAATTGTGATACAGTGAATTATAAGTGAAATAATTTGTCTGTAAACAATTATTGGAAAAAGTAGATGTCCTAACCGACTTGCCAAAACTATAGTTTGTTAACGAGACATTTGTGGAGTGGTTGAAAAACGAGTTTTAATGACTCCAACCTAAGTGTATGTAAACTTCCGACTTCAACGGTACATATTTCCCCCCCTCCTTTTCCCCTTCCTCTTTCCCTCTCTCCTTTAAATATTTCTCTCATTACAAGACATAGGAAGAGAGCTAGCGGCCAGAACTAACCGCCACGCCCCCGAGGGAACATTATTATTTCAGCCTTGGGTACACTGGTCACGAGACAGTGTACCCCCCCCCACCCCAACTCTCCCTAATGTCTTTCAGATGCCTCCCAAAAAACCTGGGCCTCAAAACAGCCAAAAATGTTTACTTGTATTTAACACTAGCTAGCTGTTAGCTGCTAGGCTAATGGGATAATTTAGATCAATATTTATACATACTTAACAGTTTGTTGAGTAGATGTACAGTATGTAGCCCACTCTGCTGTTGAGGGTTAATGCAAATCCTGAATGCTTAGCTAAACTCATGACCACCATATGATGATACAGTAATACACCTCAAAGTGTTTATAGTATGACCTTTATCAGGGTCCTATTCATTAGACACCAAATGGAGGAAAACAGGCTGAAAGAGGGAGCGATTATACTGTAACTTGTCCAATAACAAAGACTTGTTTGTTTCCCATTGCAAAACTGTACACGGTGTGCCCTAATGAATATGACCCAGTTTACCAGGACTTAGTTAATGACTGAATCGAAACACACAGGGTATCGATTTAACCAAGAGATTGTTCTTGTTCTCAAGTACGAAGGGTTATTAGTTAGCTACAGTAAGTCTGTCATTGTTGATCCAGCCATATAATAGTTATTCTATTTCTATGGATCGATCTATCTCACTCAACACGAAGACGATGCACAGTATTGCTAATAGAAGAACTAGACAGAAATTCCAACGCTGGAGTTGCTGGTTGTGGTTGATACACATGGACATTTACAGTTTGATGAAAAAGTGATTACACAGTTTACTTTTCTTGATTTTGACTTGTTTATAAGATGTTCAGGACAGGTTTGCCTTGTAAATGAAGCTCTGCAGGCATCGTTTAACAGTCTCCAGGGTAGAGGAGTACAGTTAAGTACTTTTCAGCCTGCTGCAGTGTTCGACCAAACAAAACCCTTTCCTTACTACACAGCGTGAAACACGGAAGGCAGTTTACTTGTACTATTTGTACAAGTTAAGTATTGATTGTGTTAGTGGTTTAGTGTTTTAAGTGCTTAAAAAGATATTCAACTTGAAAATATGTCCCTGATGTTCCTCCCCTCTCCTCCTCCCCTCTCCTCCCCCTCCTCCCCCTCCACTGGTTAGGTTTTGACTGTAAACCTGGGAGCCTTCCCTCTGTGTCTGTGTAGTTTTAAAGGCCCTGGTAGCCCACTACCCCTAGCTCAGGTCACAGTGTGTTGTAAACTCTGTAAGTGAGGCCTCTTCTCCTGTTAACTCTCCAACACTGGGGACTGGCATAGCCAGGTGGGCCTTTGTTATGGGGTTATAGGTAGACAGCACTGACAGTACACTAGAGTAGAGTAGTGTTAAGTAGTGCTCAATACAATACAGACGTTTGTGATTGGAGATGAATTGTGAGATTATTATAGAAATATGGACTAAAGAATCATAGAATTACAGAATATAGAATCATAGAATTATAGAATGTAAAACTATAGAACTATATAGAATTGGTGTTGTTGTTCTGTGTGGGTATATCTATATGGACATATATATATGGGTGTCTATAGAAGCATAGCAGTAGATCGTAAGAAATTGAACATGCCCATTGAAAATCCTGGAAATCTCTATCACCCATAAAGAAGAGGATATTGGCAGCTTTGCCAACATTGCAGCAGGACCAAAGACAGAAAAAGGGCAAATATCCCAAGAAAATATCCTGCTAGCTGGTGCAAGAATTCTCATTCCCCTAATTATTTCCATTAAAATCCCAGCTCTAACTACAGTCTCACTGGCAGCTGAATACAATAGCTTCAGTTGTTTCTCTTTAGCTGGAGAGTCATCTGCCCAGAGCGGCTGACCACTGATGACACCAGGGTAGGAGCTAGAGTCCCTCTGGTCACAATGGACAGTATTCTGACCTGACTTGGCTGGCCATTAGAACAATATAAGGTCATTATTTATGATTCATCCTCTGTGGAGAGCTACAAAGAGGCTAATTGAGGCAGGGTGGTGACACTGAAAGTCCTATCATGCCTTTATGCCACTAGGAAGGTACAGAGAGATGGCCACTGACTGCATCGTCAGCATGATGAAACACCAAGCTGTTCCAAGCAGGATTCTGCCCTCTGCAGTTAACGCACACACACACACAACACACACAATATTTGCACACCATCACACCTGCCATTTAATTACAGCCGCCGGCCAGTTAGGTTAACTGTCTTACTGAAGGACACACTTACACCATACCTCCAACCTCGCCCAGGTACCTAACCTATAACCCTATAGCCATGTACTATACCATACTGTATCTATAACCCCCCCCCCATACATACTGCTTCACCTTGCCTGTATCCCAAATGGTACCTTATTCCCTATATAGTGCACCAGAGCCCATAGAGAATAGGGTGCCATTTGGGACATACATTTAGCCTGTTCTTCCCTACCTTCTCAGTGGTAGTGTGTATCTAATGCAGCAGTTTGGTACTGCTTCACAATACTTAGTATTCTGTAGTCTCTGAGTTGGATGACCTGGCATCAATGTCACTTTTTATAAATATAATTATTTGTTCTGTCTCTCTCTCTCTCTCTCTCTCTCTCTCTCTCTCTCTCTCTCTCTCTCTCTCTCTCTCTCTCTCTCTCTCTCTCTCTCTCTCTCTCTCTCTCTCTCTCTCTCTCTCTCTCTCTCTCTCTCTCTCTCTCTTTCTCTCTCTCTCTCTTTCTCGCTCTTTCTCTCTTTCTCGCTCTTTCTCGCTTTCTCGCTCTCTCTCGCCACCAGCAGTCACAGCATAGCACAGCACACACCCATTCAGCAGGGCTAGCTCCGCTCCGCAGTCCGCACTCCCCTTATTTTAGCCGTAGTTTAGCTAGCAACATAATCCAATAATAATCCATGAAGCTACAAGACTTGAACAGATCCTCCTTCTCTTTCTCTCTGATGGAGGAAACAAGGAAAGGGGGGATGAAGAGGAGGAGGGAGGAAGGGAGGATGGTGGTGCCATTTCAAACGTCACATGATTAGGTTGTCAGTTGGCCCTACTCATTCCCCTCTCTCTCTCTCTCTCTCTCTCTCTCACATACATACTCTCATACTCGCTCACTCACTCCTCTCACATACACACACGCCTCTCTCCGTCTCTGCGTCCGGGCTGCGCTGTGTGTATGTGAATGAGGTTAAGGAGTGACAGACGCTCTATTATGTGTGTCTCCTCTGTGCTGCTGTCCTTCACTTGACTCTCATCATGTCCCTCTGTTGTTGCTTCTTTTTTAGGGACTATGGATCGTCCAAGCGCAAATCAGGTAAGGCACCTGTCTTTCTACTACCCTATTGATTTAAAGTGTCTTTATGTTTTGTACAGTATGTATGTCAGCAAACTATCTTCTATAGGGCAATTGATTGACTTAAGTAGATGGAGGGAAACTTTACCCCCCTTCTACTTCAACCTGTTGAACTGAATGAGCTGTCATGCTGGTGAATAGTGCTTGTCACACCGCATGACTGTAAGTTCCGGTGGATAGAACCTGCTAAATGCGGATTATTATATTATTATTATTATGTTTCTGTTCAGATCTACCTTTCCCTTTAACTGTCGCTTTCATGTCTATCTGTCAATGTGTGTTTTGTTTACTTGTCCGCTAACGGAACAGAACAGTGACCGACTGTTGACCAGTGTTTTTGGGATGCGTTCCAACTGAACAAACCCTCTGTATAGCCTCGCCTTGCCTTGAGCCCTGGGTGGGGTCGATAAAGTATTGAAACTCCTGGGGATGGTTCAGGAAGGAGGAGTCATTGATGTTCTGTTCTAGTCTGACAGGATGAATTATTTTCTGTTGTGGGGAGAGACAGAGATTGAGATATAAATTATTCCCGTATAGTGTATTAGTTTTGTCAGAGCCCTATGGTCAAAAGTATAGGTGATATAAAGGTTGAATAGGGTGTAATTTAGGGCACTGCACATGGTCAAAGCTGTTAAAAGATTTATTGGCTGTGGGTTGGTTTAAGTAATAGAGATAGTTTTTGTATGAACATACATAAAATACATGTAGAGTGTGAAGGATGCTGGGGAAGATTCTAGAGGGAGACACCCTTGTGTATACTGTGTCACTACCGTATTGGAAAGTGGGTGGGTTAGCCTGGTTCCAGATCTGTTTGTGCTGTCTTGCCAACCCCCATGGTCAAAGATTTGGCAGGACAAATCTGGGACTCGGCTGGATGGGTGTATGTGTGTGGTAGAACATATGACTTTCTCTTATTTTATGCTAGGCTATACAATATGACTGACCTATGGAATATGAACTTGTTCAGTGGGTCAGATATATACTGTGACTAAGCTGTTTATCCATACATTCATACTTAAAAAGGTTTTGAGGTCGACATTAGCCATCTTAACGTGTTAGCATTGTGATGATATAGAAATAGCTGCTTAGCCATAGCATTTCGCTGCACGTGTGTGAGTCACCATTATCAAATCAAAGTTTATTGGTCGCGTACACAAATTTGCAGATGTTATCGCAGGTGCAGCGAAATGCTTATTGCAAAATTAGCTAGGAGCTAGAAACAGGGTGATCGTGCCTATCGGCGCCATCTTACTTGTGCTATGTGCGTCTTAAAGGGATAGCTCAACCGATATGTGTTTTTTAAAGGGATAGTTCAGCCAAAACCATGCTAATATTGGACTTCTATGGGTTTAGATAATGCTAGCTAGCTAAGTAAACGGTTGGTGACAGTGGCTAAATAAACAAAACAAAAGCATGGATTGCACTCTGTTCTTGTCCATGGACTGCTTTCAGGGTAAGGAGACCAATAAGTAGATTTGGTAATTTAAGTGAACCATCCCTTTAATATCTATTTTTCCCACACACAGAGGTTGGGAGAGGGAAGGGAGAAGCACACGCCAGACTTTTGCATGAATTATTAAATAGAAAAGAGCAGGAAATGCTTTGTGGTTAATGATCAATCACATTTCCGTCCGTTCTGAAGCCTAAAAGGCCACTTTTTGATAGATTAGTAGTAGCAGACCATATCTACAAGCCAATATGATTTTCAGATAGTTTTTTTATATTGCGTGGTGATATCAGGGTGCTTTGCAGTAATATTAGACTGTAATAATTTACCTTCAACTAGTTTTCCTTCTAACTTTGGTCTTACTTTTTTTCAATCTGTTTTTTCAATCAGTTCCAACATGCTTCAAGAACATTGAATTTAATCAGAATGACTAATAGCAGTTAATCAAAGTCAATCATAATTTGGTAAATGTAACCGACAAGTTGTTTGAAGCATAGAACACGAACCCAACGAACTTCCTTAAACCATGAAGTTGGCCAATGCCCTGAATGTGTTCACGTCTATTAGATTACATTTCTTTTTGTTTAAACAGAACTGACTACTTTAAATGAGCTACAAGACAGGTTAGCCTTTTAGATCATAATGAATGAGATTACATGGACAGCGGGGACCTGATCCTAGATCAGCACTCCTACTGATGTTTTATTAATTCGGGCCCTTTGTTTGGGCTGAGGAACAGGTGATTTGGTGTATCTGCATTGACAGTGAGGTTAATGGTTTGGCATCTTAGCTGGTTGGCATCAGATCCAATTATCCCTTTGTGATTAAGTGGTTACTTAAATCTATCTGTCTGTCAAGATTGTGTTTTGTCTGGATGGACAGACATTAAGTTCAGTAGTTCACCCATCTGACAGGTTGTTGCATAATAGCCAGAGTTTTTCCTGACCTTATTGGTTTATTAGGATCCCCAGTAGCTTTTGCCGAAGCAGAAGCAATTCTTCCTGGGGTCCACACAAAAACATAAAACATGACAAGTAACACTGATACACTGATAGACAAGAACTGTCACACAAATGTAAAATACAAACAATACAACTAAAGAATAATGTGTGTGTAGATTGTGTGTGTTAGAGTGTGATAGAGTGTGTGTGTGTGTGTGTGTGTGTGTGTGCGTGTCATGACCTGACAATGGAAAACTCTGGAACCTAGTTATAGCCTAGGGGTAATGTTTTTTTTTTCTGGTCAGGTCACGTGGTCAGGAAAAGTCATAGCCTGCCCATTATGTGTGAAGGGAGGCTGGGGCTTCAGGAATCCCATGATTGGCTGGTGCTGCTATATGTCCAATGGACATCGACCAATAATGGAATCTCTTTGCATATGACAGATAGTCTCGCCATATCTTCCCGACCCAGGATGTGAACTCGAAACCCTCTACACAAGAACACAGCATACAGGTTCCCTAAACTTTAGACCCCATCACTGTCGTTCCTTCCTCAGCAGGAATCACTATAGGAGGGAGTGACTCTCTTAGCTGTGTATTAGAACCAGTAGTTAACATGAGGGACAGGGTTATAGTAGCATGCTACTGTAGTTTGTGGTGCGTTTTATTTGGGTCTTAGCTGCAGTATAAATCTAGAGATTACATAGTGTTAGCCTTCCCATAGACTCTGTTTACACTATGGTCTGCATGGCTCCATGTCTGCAATGCCACAAAATTGCATGGAGTTAGTTACAGCATATAGGCTACACCACTAACTGATTATGTGACCTTTTCCAATTTAACACTGATTCCTCTATTAACTTTAGATGTTTCATTCGGCTTTTACACAATATTTGCCCTTTTTAACAATTTGACATGTGGCAATTTGACATTTACTTTCTTCACTTATCAGCTTAATCTACACAGTGGTGGAATAATCCTTATATAAAAACCCAAACTGCCTCAGTCCAGATGAAGACCTCAGAGGTAATAAAGACTGTGAGGAAAATAAAGGTCAGAAGTGGATTTTAGCTTACTTACTGGAGGGGGTCCCTCCCTCCCTCCCTCCCTCCCTATCTCCCTCCCTCCCTCCATGTCAGTCCTAGAGAGTTTCTGCCTTGCATGTGAAGGCCAGATGCAGTGAACAGAGGCCGCTTCCCAAATGGTATTCTATTCCCTTTATAGTGTACTACTTTTAACCAGGATCCATAGGGCACTGGTCAAAAATAGTTCACTATAGAGAATAGGGTGCTATTTGGGATGCACACAGAGTGAATGTGGAGGCCAGGGGTTGAGAGAGAATGTCAGTCTGACTACAGGCCCTGATCTAGTGTTTACGTGGCATGGCGGATAAGATGTCAGCGTGACGTAGAAATGCCTAATAGTGTTTACATGGGGCCTGCCGGGCTGGGGAGAAGGGGGAGTGTGGGCTGTCGATTGTGCGTGTATGTGTGTGTGTGGTTGATGTGTGCGAGCCTGTGTGTGTTCTGTTAGGAATGGGAAGAGGGGTGGTGATTTAAGGGAGGGGGGAGGGGCATAACACGAGGTAGAAGACAACACCACATGGTTATGATAGCTCATCCTCCCAAGAAACAACAAATGAAGTTACGCTTCCTGCCTCACTAGGACCAATTCTCTGCATTGAACCTCATCACACAGCGAGCTCTTAAATGTCGACATACCATCCTTTACCGTTATCACCGGTCTGTATGTCAAGATACAGGTGACTAATGTGCTCATAGAAAACCCGTAGCTCTTTCACCCAACACTGGCTACATTGGGTGCAGTCATAAGCCACTGCAGTGACAATACAAGCAGACAGTCCAACAATGTCCAACACTAAGAGATATTTGCTCTCTATTGTAATGGTTGGCTTGGAGAGAGTGTGACTGTGTTTGCCTGGCTCTTGTATCGGCCGAGGTCTCTCCCAAAGAGAAATGAGAAAGATAAATGTTTTAGCAGCCAGATCCCACTGTCACTAAGTGACGTGACTCAAAACAAAAGGAGAGAGAGAGAGAGAGAGAGAGAGAGAGAGAGAGAGAGAGAGAGAGAGAGAGAGAGAGAGAGAGAGAGAGAGAGAGAGAGAGAGAAAGTAGATAGAAAGAGGGTGAGAGAGAGAGAAAGAGAGAGAGAGAAGAAAGGTGGAGAGGAAAAGGTTTGGCCTCACCCTTCTCTCTGTCCACCCACACTCTGTTACTCCCAGCTGGGTGGGTTAGCGACTATTTTGTCACCACTAATGGCTGTTCCACGCCAGTATTTTGTCATCGCTACCGCCAGTGTTTGTCATTGCTAATGGTTAGCATCACTCTCGGTTTGCGATTGTCATTGTGATCAATGTGAGTGGTTGGTTCACATTCGACTCAATATTGGTTTGTAGTTATTTGTTGTTTCTAGCTGTAGTCTTGTCGTTGGCAATGGTGGTCTTGTCTGTGATCCTCGTTTGTCATTGTGAATGGCTCTGACTCACATTTTTTTAATGTTATGAAGCCATCTTGGAAATGGGACTTGTTATTTTGGCAACAAAATCCACCAGACAGATTCAATACTTAATGTGTTGTGAAATCTGTTGTGAAATGTATTGTAATGTTTTTAAAATGGTCTATGACTGCCTTAACTTTGCTGGACCACAGTAAGAGTAGCTGCGTCCTTTGCAGCAGCTAATGGGGATCCATAATAAATACAAATACAACTGAACTTCGACCTGAAGCAAGCTGTCTCAATGTGTAGACTATGTATTTCCTTGTTTGGCACAAACCACTTCTTTCAGTCAAACATATTTCACATTTTCTCTTCTCTGCTTAAATGCTTATAGTGTGGAGTGATTATAGGCAGGGGGATGGATGAAAGAGCGAGAGAGAGAGAGAGAGAGAAGGAGGGGGGGAGAGAGAGAGACAGAGAGAAGGAGGGAGTGGAGAGAGAGAGCGAGACAGGAACTAGCTTTTCCAAACATAATCTACTAAATCGATGAAATTACAGGACAGATGGCTAATAAGCCGTTCCAATCAAAACCTGGAAAGTAGTGACCTTAGAAAAGCTATTTGTCACCGCCACAAGTCCCTTAATTGCTGGGTAATGTGGACGTTTTGGGGTTGGTTGGTGGAGGAAAGTGACCCACACCATACCAGCGGGAACGGAAAAAGAAAACACAGTGACTGGAGTCTGCTCGGGCTAGTGGGCTAGTGCCATCATCAGAGAAGCCTGAAAGGAATTAGGCATTCATGTGTGTGTGTGTGTGTGTGTGTGTGTGTGTGTGTGTGTGTGTGTGTGCGCATGTGTGTGTCTCTTTCTGTGTGTGTATGCAGCAGTGGGCTCTCCACTCTCCAGTTAATATCAATCATATGTCGAGTGCTGCGCTGAAAGAAACTTCTCCTCTCTCGCTAGCTGGGTTTGGTTTGGGGGGTGTATGTTAACTGGGGTTGACCCGGTTGACCCGGGCCACTCTACAAGCCTCCCTGGGGGACCAGCATCAATCTCCTCAGCTCCCTGTGACTCTGGAGAGAAAGAGAGAGAGAAAGAGAGAGAGAGAGGCTCTGACCTTTATTATATCATTTTAAAACTGAAAGGGATGTGGATTTTCCCTCACAGCGGGGGAGTGTGAGGGAATGGGGTGGAGGTGTGGTAGGGGTCGAGGCTAACAGGGTGGGGTAGAGGGACCTCCTGTGGTGTTCTGGCTTGGGTGGGTTCCCTCCTGAATTGATTTCAAGGAGAATATCCCACAAAGTTTTCAAGATAATGATATCCTACTATTTATTGGGTTGGGTCATTCTCCTTGTTCCATGTTGTCGTTGTTTCCCAACCCTTCATATTGGTTCTGGTTGTTGTTTACGGCCGGCCCAGACAGCCCTAGTTTTGGCTGCGTGCCCAGGTAGTTTGGACAGGAAATTTGAAAATGTAAACCTCATTGATGACAACAGACACCCCTGCCTTGTCCCCGTCTCCCCCTCCTCTACCTTTTTTCTAATACGTTTTCACAGATTTTGGTATGATGGACACACACACACCCTGCTGACGTGCAACATTTAATTTCCTGACAGGGTGGTGATGTCTGAGCTGTGTTTGTAGAGGGGAGCCTGGGAGGGGAGAGCCTTCGAAGGGGGCCAACGCCCCCCTCAGACATTCCAAGCGGGATGAAGGGAGGGGGTGTGCCACGAAAACATGGGTCGGCCCAGGATCATGCGAAGCTATATCAATTCTACTGTTACACTCTCAATTGCTACAGTATGTGCTGCTGAAGAAAGACAGCAGACATCTTCTGTGATGGTCATATGCAGTGTATCACAACCACGGATTGAAGTACTTTCTGTGTTTTGATGTAAATCAGTGCTCTCTACAATTGCAAATATATTATATTTGGTTTGCACTGTAGAGACTGTTCAGGTCCTGCTGTTTGTGATCAGGAGGGAATAACAGGAACAATATGATGTTGATATGCTGTCCATGATGGACTGAATAACATTCCCTACAAAAACTGTCTCTCCTCCCTTCCTCTCTTCCTCCCTTTCTTCTTCACTTCTTCGGCCTGCAGTATGGATGTACGGCTTTACCGACAGTCCAAGGAAAGAGGCGTCAGGTAGTCCTACTTGTGTGCGTGGCACAGGAGGTTGGTGGTACCTTAATTGGGGAGTCTGGAGCGGAATCAGTGGAATGGTATCAAATACATGAAACACATGGTTTCCAGGTGTTTGATGCCATTCCATTTGCTCCGTTCCGGACATTATTATGAGCTGTTCCCCTCAGCAGCCTCCTGTGGTGCGTGGGTGGTGTGCATGTGGTTGTGCATGTGTGTATGTCGCAACGCTGGTGTATGTGTTGTGGTGGCAATGCTTTCTATAACCACATGCCCATCGGCATTTTTCGATGTTTGTCCGTTTTTTGGGGTTTTCACTTATTTTGCTTTGCATGCATGCACTGACTGTCACTGGTTTCGGTTTATTTCCTGACCCATCTGCTCAACATCAACCATTCACATTCTGTCTTACTTTACTGACTTTAATCTCTGCATCCCTATGGACCTGCCTGACTGGATGGCTCTTAACCATTCAATACACTTTAAACACAGAGCCTTAGGCACCATGCCAAACTGTTGCTGCCTGGCCAGAGTGTGTGATACAGTACAGCTGAAACCAGAGTCTGGTTCTTTACGCTTGAGATCAACATGTGGATCTAAGATCATGATGATCAATCAACAACAAACCTTTAATGTGCTTCTTCTTGAGCCACTCCTTTGTTTCCTTGGCCGTGTGTTTTGGGTCATTGTCATGCTGGAATACCCATCCATGACCATTTTCAATGCCTGGCTGAGGGAAGGAGAAGTTCTCACCCAAGATTTGACGGTGCATGGCCCCGTCCCATCGTCCCTTTGATACGGTGAAGTTGTCCCTGTCCCCTTAGCAGAACCCCCAAAGCATAATGTTTCCCACCTCCTGTTTGACAGTGGGGATAGTGTTCTTGGGGGTCATAGGCAAGCATTCCTCCTCCTCCAAACACAGCGAGTTGAGTTGATGCCAAAGAGCTCGATTTTGGTCTCATCTGACCACAACACTTTCACCCAGTTCTCCCCCTCTGAATCATTCAGATGTTCATTGGCAAACTTCAGACGGCCCTGTAATGTGCTTTCTTGAGCAGGGGGGACCTTCTGGGCGCTGCAGGATTTTAGTCCTTCACGGCGTAGTGTGTTACCAATTGTTTTCTTGGTGACTATGGTCCCAGCTTGCCTTGAGATCATTGACAGATCCTCCCGTGTAGTTCTGGGCTGATTCCTCACCGTTCTCTGATCATTGCAACTCCACGAGGTGAGATCTTGCATGGAGCCCCAGGGCAGGAGATTGACAGTTTTTGTGTTTCTTCCATTTTGCGAATAATCGCACCAACTGTTGTCACCTTCTCCTTAAAGCTGTGGCGATGGTCTTGTAGCCCATTCCCAGCCTTGTGTAGGTCTACAATCTTGTCCCTGACATCCTTGGAGAGCTTTTGGTCTTGGCCATGGTGGAGAGTTTGGAATCTGATTGATTGATTCGCTTCTGTGGACAGGTGTCTTTTTATACAGGTAACAAGCTGAGATTAGGAGCACTCCCTTTAAGATTGTGCTCCCTAATCTCAGCTCGTTACCTGTATAAAAGACACCTGGGAGCCAGAAATCTTTATGATTGAGAGGGGTCAAATAGCTTATTTCCCTCATGAAAATGCAAATCAATTTATAATCGTTTTTGACATGCGTTTTTCTAGATTTTTGTTGTTGTTATTCTGTCTCTCACTGTTCAAATAAACCTACCATTAAAATTATAGACTGATCATTTCTTTGTCAGTGAGAAACGTACAAAATCAGCAGGGGATCAAATACTTTTTTCCCTCACTGTATAAGCAGCTATTATGATTCATGATGTTTCCCGGTTGTACACACAACAGTCGACCGCATACATAGGAACAGCATGCAGCATGTGGAGGGTTGATCCGGTGTTATTTTATTATTAAGTTTGACCCCATTTGCACCCTGTAGTGCCTTACATATGTTCATTTGCCTGCATGTGCTTTGGGCATATCTCAAATTACACCCTATGCCCTATATAGTGCAGTACTTTTGACCCAAGCCCACACAGGGGTTGGCTATATAGTAATAGTGAACTCACTGTAGGGAATCAGAATAATATTATGCTGTCATAAGGGTTAAGAGAAAGGAAAACAACATGCTCTGGATAAGAGCGTCTGCTAAATGACGTAAATGTAAATGAGTAGAGGGAGGGGTAAGGGAATAGGAAATAGGAAATAGGAAACATAAGGCCCATCAGAAAGATGTGATTTGAGACTCAATCTTTGTCTTTACCATATGAAGCAGTCACAGACAGGGGAATCTTCAATGAGGAGTGAAGACTAATAGCATTACCTTGTGTTGTTGGCTAGCCTTTCTGTTTATAGAGGCCCATGTTGAGATACTTAACTGTGTTATATTCCAATGAAGCGTCTTGAGTTAAAACTCGACATTTCTTAATCTCTTCTCTCTTCCTTGTAAGATCGTAACGTTAGGATGTTGCAACGCTCGTTTTATAATACTTAGGTTCGTTAGCTGTTGTTTATTTGACTGTAGAAATTGAATGATAAACGTTTGACAGACATTTTGTGTCAAAGGATTGGGAAATAATCTGCCTTTAAATCCCATTGAATGATTAAATCCCAATCATCTTAATAGGCTTACAGCACAGATAGGTTCTACGCCACAAATTGCACCTTATTCCCTATTTAGTGCACTACTTTTGCCAAGGGCCCATATTAGTCTCTAGCCAAGGTGTTTGTTTGAAATGGGATGCGCTGTCATACGGCATTGTCAAAGGCATGCTCCCAGATCTGCTCTATAGCCAACTATGGCGATGACCATAGGATTTGACAAGACAGCACAAACAGATCTGGGACCAGTCTATAGCAAATACACAGGCAATGCTGTCAATGCAGAGGATCCTCACCACCGACATGGTTTATATTCAAGGTCCAATTCCATTAGCTAGATGATACAATAGCTGGCAACAATCATACCGTATAATCATATTCATATGGAGACAGCAATTGGGTGGGTGTAGAATGATGCTGACGGGGCGCTGTCTTAATTTTCCCACTCACAGTAAATGTCATGCACTCATATTTGTAATTATTTATCTTTTAGTTAAATATTGGACTAGAGTAGAATAGAGTAGGATAGAGATATACATGCAGTAGTCACTAGCCATGTGCTGTGCAGCAATAGCATGCCTGTTACCCTGATCATTTCACACAACAGTAATGCACACGCGCACACACACACACACACACAGCTGTGCGTTTTATGATCATCTGCCTCCTGCATGTTCCTCTGTTTTGACCATTTCTCCTACTTCACTACCTTTATGTCTGCTCACAGAATGCATGTCCGTGTGTGTGTGTTTGTGTGTCCAATGTTTGCTTTCCACATTCGTTCGCACAGCAAGTGGAGGTCCTAGGACCTAGCTAGGTGCCTAGAGAAACAAAGATGGCTGCCAGTGTTTGGAAATGCTCCTGGAAAAAGACATAAACAACAGACGTCATAAAGGGACACACATGTTGACATGGTGCAATTTAATTGGCAATGGATTGTGTCCTTGTCTATTTAATCAAAGATAAATAGTTAGTGGTGGAGGTTTGATGAACTTTACTGGAGCGCTGTGATATCAATTTAGGAATACATGGAATGTATATTTAAATTCTTCAAACTCAGGTTAGATGAGACATTGTATTTATAAATAAGGAAGAAGATAAATGAAGTAGAGCCTTTTAGAGAGCAGGAAATGAGTTACAATTTGAAGAAAAATCCCAAAGCTTTGGTACGATCATACCAATGCGTAGCAAAACGTCAACAAACAGTGCTTCTAACTTAAATCAAACACACACCACGTGAACTTTGTAAATGAAGTCATTGCTGGCACTCAAGAGCTTATCATTGGGAGCTAGAATGAGAAGAAGAGAGAGGGAAAGAAGGAGAGATAGACAGAGGCTGGGCCTGTGTTTATGTGAAACACAAGGAGAAAGCACCACACTCTTTTCTCTCTCTCTCTCTCTCTCTCTCTCTCTCTCTCTCTCTCTCTCTCTCTCTCTGCTCCGTCCCACTCATATGTTTCTATTTAAGGCCCTGTAGTCCCGACTGCCTTGATTGGCGTGGTACAGCCCCTTACTCCTCGTCCAACGGCAGGCTCCCAAACAGAGAGAGAGAGGAGGGGAGAGTGAGCGAGCGAGAGAGGTGGGGAGGGAGAGAGAGCCAGCCACACTACTGATTTTCCAGAGGGAAACTTTTTATATTCTTCCAGTCCCGACTGGAGTCTGTCTCCAACTCCAACCGTTCAGCAGCTCTCCCTGTCCTCTCCTCATTTTATTTTACTCTTATCCTCTCTTCTCTCCATCTCTCTTTTTATTTCATCCCTCCTTTTCCTTTTTCCTTTTGACTTCTTTCAAATGCTTCCTGGTCCGTTGGTGTGGGCCGGGGGAAGGTTCCGCTATATGGCCAGACGTTTGGGAATAAAATGCAGCGATAATATCCTGAGCAAGCGTTCTGATTGGCTAGGGAGGAGCAACGGCGCGGATTCGGCCTATGGCGGCATACCGATACCGGGTGCGCGGTGGCGGCGGGCGCTTGCGGCCACCACGGGGTAGGGGTGGCGTGGTGGGGACTGGGAGCTGGCTGACGGCGTGTTTCTTCTCGTCCTCCCGTGCAGGCATTGACAGCTCGGACCCTATGGTGCTGGAACAGTACATGGTGGTGGCCAACTACGAGAGGCAGGAGAACTCTGAGATCAGCCTGCAGGCTGGGGAGACGGTGGACGTGATTGAGAAGAGCGAGAGCGGTGAGTAGTGTGTTTACATGCTGTACATACGGCTTTGGGTTGTACTTTTCTTAACTTTCTTTCACACACACAGAGACACACACCAACTCATGCACAGTCAGCACCTCGTTCATTCTAATCCTCTCATGGTGTCACTCCATGTTCTGTTTTCCTTCCCTCTGCCCGCCTTTGTCCTCAAGAATCCCTCCTTTTCTCCCCCTCCTCTCTACCTCTGTCTCTCCCTTAATCATTCTCCTTGTCTTCTAACTGGGGCTTGGCTCCACCTGGAGGCTTGCTGTTTGGCCAGCAGTCCGGTGTGTGTGTGTGTGTGTGTGTGTGTGTGTGTGTGTGTAGGTGTGTGTTTGGCTATGCTTGAGTTTGTGTGAAGGTGTGTTTATGTGTGTGTGTGTGTGGTAGCGTTAGGCTGGAGGCCAATCTGTTGCCTTGTGCAGCAGGAATGTAGACTTATAATTAATAGTCCACTTTACTTTAGTGGAGAGTGAGATGTGTTTTACGAGTTACATCTTGGAAAGGCAAAGGTCGAAGAGCAAAGTTTTAAGGGGAGAAAGAAGCAGAGAGAGACATTGTGCCTCATCAGCTTTATTCCTCACTTGTTATTTGGAAGCCTTGGGATAACTGGCTGCGTGTACTATTTTCACCCTTACGTTTTTCTCCAATTTCATTCTACTTCACAATGTTATCAAAAACCAAGGACATGGCAGTTGAGTTGTTGAATTACAGCACAGAAACAAGATGTTTACAGTGTACAATAGTAACAGTTTGCTATGTAATTCACCCTGGATAAAATCTGTTGAGTGAAATGTCAATGTGAATATGTTGTCCTTATGTTTTGTTTTCATCTATCCAAACATTTAACAACACAAGAGATGAATCTAACTTGCCATGGTAACAAGCCATTGACAGCTTGCACAACTCAAGATGAACAACCTCAACAGCCTAACAGTCTAACATCAGCAGAAAACCTTTGGCAAGGATACATCCACACACATCTTTCATCCAAATATTGGTGTGTGTGTGCGCGCGTGTTTTCTCTCAGAGTCTTTCGCACATCTTTGAGCAAGTTAATGAACCTCTCTTTTTCATTAGTTTTACCATCGACCCAGCAACCCACTATCCTTCAATGGAAGGAGCTCTCTCTCTCTCTACTCTTTCAGACCCATGTGTTTTTGACATCAGGCTGTTTGAACAGCTTTTTGCTGTATTTCCCATTCCATTCATTGTCAGTACAGTGAGACAATAGTCCGCACTAGCCAAAGCGGCAGTTCCGCCAAACTGTATGGGAATAGAGGAGTAGATGGTTTTGCAATGCTGCCCTTCTTTTGTGAATATTCAATGTATTTAATATTATGTAAGGCTAAGGGGAAACCTAATCTCATCAGAAAATGTAAATGCTGGGAAGTGCTATACTGCAATTATTGTGAGATGTGGTTGTTTTATCCATCTTAGTTAAATGAACTGATCGTCCAAAGTCCCTTTAGCGAGTGTCTGCTAAATTACTAAAATGTAAATGTGAAATGTCATGTTTTTTTCAGTCTCTTTTTTTAGGTTTCGTACTGTCAATGTTTAAGCTGCATTGAGTTATGTTTTGAGAGATATGTTACTTGATGAGGCTTCGATTCCCAGAGATTTTGTAAGAGTCACACGCTAGAGTGCGAGTCATTAAACGTTTTGTTTAATGAATATTCAAAAGTTAATTGCCTGTGTGAATGCCAAAACCACGCTATAATTACCTAATTATTGGTGGCACTGACACTGCATTGGAAACACCAATAACCTCCACAAAGAGAGACAATCGGGCACATTAAAACTAAACAGGATTTGTAAATATTCAGTACTCGGACAGTTTCAATACAAAAGTGCATTAGAAAAATATAAAAACAAATACGAAAACAAGCTGTACTGTCATTGGAGCATATATGCTCAAACTAGTACATAGACTAAACCTGAAAAAGATCCAGTTTCAGTACAAAGGTACAGGAAAAACAAATAAAATATCATCCATAAGGAAACAAGCTGTACAATGACTGTCATTGGAGTTGAAGGTTACTGTAAACATGCTCAGACGTCTCCATATCCCTCCACCACTAGGCCAAATAACTAGAGCAACGATCTACGATGACATCATTTGGCAGGCTATGCCAAACCAAACACGTCCTAGTGCCTTGTATATCCCAGAAACCCTTTCACTTTTTCAGAGCTTTATTGCAACCTTGGCGTCTCCACAGCTCTGCTTGCTTATGTCCTTTGACGTTTTGATCGCAGAAACACAGACGGTAATTTAACATCGCAATCTCCCAATTTATTAGACCCCCTATTTCTTTAATGTTATTTTAATGTTGCTTTAATGTTCCGCGCCCCATGCATCTCGGCATTATGACAAGTTATGCTTTTAAGTTAGCTTCTACCAATCTTATCCAGACTCTATGCTTTTTATTTTCTTCTCTATACAATCTCTAAACAGTATATCATATGCGGTTAGGAATGGTTCGGGTCAAGCAACAGTCAGTGAAAAAAACATCCACTACAGTAAACCACTTTAATGTAGTAGCAGTTTTTTCGGTTCATGCACTGTTTACCTCGACAGTCGCGGGTTCATAATCCCAAGTCGGATGTTGTTGTTATACCCTACCCCTACTGCGAGAAGTTATCGGCCACGTGCGCTCTAGTTCAACCCCAGCTGTTTCACTGTATAGTGTCAACAAGTAGCCAGTATCGCTACGTGATGCCGTAATATGTGTGTGTGTGTGCGT
>NW_025534927.1:122500-135083 GCF_020615455.1 Coregonus clupeaformis
ACCCCCATGTTTTATGTTTTATGAAAACTTAAAGCAAGGTAACACAATCTCCACAGTGGGATGTGAGTTCCTCCGTCTCCCGTCACGTTAGACATTGTCAATAAAGATTTGGGGCCTCGAAATAAACTGTGACTTTCTAGGAAGGAACCAACCAGCTTGAGGATTTGGGTATCCTCATAACTTCCGCTCAGTTAGAACTGATCAGACGATGCTTTGATGTATCCCGTGTTGGGTGATGTTTTATGTCTCTTTACATTGCCAATTAGCTACTATCTTTTCAAACAAAGTTCACACAAAGGGATCGAAAATGTGTTCAAAGGAACTTGTTATTAAAAGACTCTGATGTCATTAGAGGGATTTTGTCTGGTCTTCGTTTGATCCCATCCAACAAAATCATATCCCTAAGGCCTAACTAGGCATTTATCATATCACAAACTGTATCGACTTGGAGGTCTTGATGGGATTTCGATCCAATTCCCCTAATTAAATAATCTCGTTCTGTATTAGCTTCAGATTTGATTACATATATACTTTCTTGCAACCTATACAGTATCTTGCCCACCCACAGGGTTTGTGTGATTAGATATTAGGATGAGAATAGTCTCTGCCTCCCAGGCCTGATTCTTGGGTCTCGTTTTAGATCTCCTGAGCCTCCGTAATTGTTATGGTTCTATTTTAAGCCTCAGCTTTCTGTGTCCCATAGTTCTGCTTACTCTGCAGAAAGAGCACGTTGTGGTTCAATTCAATATTCTGTCTTCCTGACTCGGGCTCAGCCGCATCCAACTCAGAGCTCATATCACATATCAAATCTGTTGTTCATTATGGCAAGGCAATGAAATGAGTAACACAATCGCGTCGCGGGATCCCTCGGTTTCCTCAAAGGCACGTTTGAAATAAGTGTCGTTGATGAAACGTTTTGATAGCCCCGTCCCATTTCTCCTTTCCATCAGGCCAAAAAAAGAAAGTGAAAGGAAAGGTTCTGTGGTGGTTTTGGATGGGAAGCGTGTGGAATACTCCCTGCTTTGAAGCCCTGGCCAAACATCTGTTCTCTCTCTCTCTCTCGCTCTCTCTCTCTTTACCTCTTTAGCTCTCTACTGCTCTCTCTCTCTCTTTCTCACTCTAGCGCTCCCTCTCCCTCTCTTTCTCACCTTCACCCCCCCTCTCTCTTTTTAAATTCTCACCCTCAGTCTCTCTCTCTCTCTATCACCCACTCTCTCTCTCTCCATCTTACTCTCCCTACTAGGAGTTTACCAGCCAATGATGAGTATGTTCTGCACAATTACTGTAGCATTTGTTTTCCATGTGACCTTATTCACACTGAGCGAAAGAGGGAGATGGAGAAAGAGAAAGAGGGAAAGAGAGAGAAAGCACTGCACTCTGCTAAACACAACCTATGTCCTACCAAAGCACAACTCAGTGGAACTGCAATTAGACTACGTATTCATGTCTGGGTTAAACCAGCATGAGTACTGTGAATGTTAAGGAGGTTTTGCAGCTGTCACTTTTTGACCTTTTAAGATATATATCTTTAGTTTCACATCATAAATCAGATTAGGTAGAGCAAATTGGATCATTTCTGTCAGGAAAAAAACCCAGACCCAGAATCTACATAAAGTAATGTTTGCTGCTGTATAAATGTTTATTATAATCAAAGGCTGCCTGAAAAGTGGTCTGATTTAGATTTTGACACGGTACCTGTATAATAAAAGGATCATACTTAGACAGGAAATGAGCACTCGTGAGAGTATTCCTCTAAATGTCTTTTTAGTGCGTTGTTTGAGGTTGAGCGAACTCAGCCTAAGCACGGTTTCTAGTCTGGTGTGTGGGAACCCAGTGGACACACACACACACAAACACCACACACACACACACCACCACCCTTTCCACACACACATGGGTCCCTGCAACCAATAACATGATGACTTAAACCTGTTAAAACAACAGGCCATCCCTTTTACTTTCTAGTCTACTGTATGTTCAGATGATGGTCAATATGTAGTTCATTAGATGACCCACCTTTTATTGTTTTAGCTTGTTTCATTTTTACAGCTGCCCCCCACTCCTCTAACTGCCCTGCCCCCCTGCCCGCGTCCCACCCCTGCTGGAGAATGAAGCTTGTTTTTTCCACTTTTCCATGTTCTATGATTTATAACCTTTCGAGGAAAACATGGTCTATTTGCTGTTGTTTGAATCCCAGATTGCCCTTTTAGTCTCTCTCTAGTGCACCTGTACTGTAATGTATTCCATACACATACAATACAGCAAAGCAAGATATACAGCTATTTTAGAACATATAGTCATTTAAAATAACTGACCATCAGCAATGGTTATTACATTCATTGTTGATGTAATATGGTAATGTTAGCCACTGTAATCAAACAAGACATGTATGCTTCCAAGAGCAGCTTTTATAGCATGTTATGATTCACTTTTCTTTTAAATGGTGTGGCTGTCCCACTACTTTCATATTTTATTTGTTTATTGGACAGGATATATAGAAAGAACTAGATAGGAGGAGAGAAATTGCTGGAGCGTTGGGTCAGATTTGAACCCATGCTCGCAGCGTTAGTACTTGTTATCCAGAGGCAGTAGCTTAGACCGCTGGAACACCCCAGGCTACATGATTAAACATTTTATTGATTTTTCACACACAAAACACAACAAACGCCACCAACAGAAAAGACACAACAAACCTGGTCAACACCAGACAATACCACATAAACAGCTCAATCCCATGATAAATCCCTTGTAGCCTAATTGAGCCGCCAAGCCAATTGGCTTCCACTGTGTTAATGGGAAAACCCTTGTCTTCTCCAAGGGGGATGTCCTCTCTCTTCTCTGGGAAAACAGGGTTTATTGTCTGTCTGTCTGGAGGCTAAATGGCATGGCCAGAAAGAGGGAACGCCAACTAACTTCCTACGAACAACTGTCCTGAAAGAGAGAGAGAAGCGCAAAGAGAAAGACCCAACTTCTGTCCATATTGCAGTTGGACAGAGTGAGTTTCCTGGAAAATGTTGACACATGGACATTGGTTGGTTAGGAACATATGAGAACGTTCCCTCGCTTTCTCTCTCTGGTCTCTCTCTCTCGCTCCCTCCACAGTCTCTCTCTACTCTGGTAACGGCCTGTGTGTGAGGAGATCCAGCAGTCTTTCTGTTTCTAATTTCTCTGCTCTTTTACCACATCTGACTTTCTCCAGAACTGAATTTATAGGGGAGCTGGGCCTTGTCAAAGACATGTGGTGTCTGTCAGCCTGGGAGCTGAATGTATAGGGGAGCTGGGCCTTGTCAAAGCCATGTGGTGTCTGTCAGCCTGGGAGCTGAATGTATAAGGGAGCTGGGCCTTGTCAAAGCCATGTGGTGTCTGTCAGCCTGGGAGCTGAATGTATAAGGGAGCTGGGCCTTGTCAAAGCCATGTGGCGTCTGCCAGCCTGGGAGCTGAATGTATAAGGGAGCTGGGCCTTGTCAAAGCCATGTGGTGTCTGTCAGCCTGGGAGAGAGAGACCAGGGCTAAACTAGTCTTTCTCATTTGTCTTTTCAGACGCAAGTACATACACATACAAGTGCAAGCATGCATGTTGATGACCCCTATACAGACACGTTCCTATGCTCATACACTATCACACATACACACACGTTTGTGTTTGCAGGCACACTCTTTCCAAGCACACAGACCTGACCTATTTCTATTAGCCCCTACTACGTAGGCAGTGATATACAGCTGTGGCAGCTCACACATGCAGCTGATAATGGCAGTCACTCACCAGGACCCTGTCACATAGGGATTTAGAAGCCTGTTTTTCTTCCGCTAGTCAAGTCAGGTGGCCTTTTGGAAAAAATGGCCCTGAATTTGTCTCTTTTGCTAAACATGGCCAAATTCCATAAAGGTGGATGGATTGGATTTGATTATTTCCTTTTAACAGTTGCAGTATCTTGGTCTATAAAGTATCTTTACAAACTATGGCCAACTTCATTGAGTTTCGTATGGTATTGGCAATTTTTATTGAGGGAGCATATTTCACACGTTGAATGTAGGACTTAAAAAAAGAGAGGAGAGACGTACCGTATTACCTCTCATAGCACTGTATATGTGTTGAATGCCATTCATCAAAACATTTTTTTCAGTCTAGGATCTAGCTAGCCTACAGTAGAATAATAATTAATTAGCATAGCATCAATGTCACAATGTCAAATTCACTTTGGCAGTTAGAACTGAGCAAAACCAATACCTCTACAGTCAGTCCAATGTTAGCGTCTTCGCTAGGCTAAACATTAGCATAGCATAATTAGCATAGCATTATTAGCATTTGTGAAGCCAAACTCACTGTACTGTGTGTTGTCAGACCCCATACTCTGCTGTAATGTATACAGTGGGACCATTAGACAACAGGGGAACAGAAAAGCAGACTGCCTTTGAGGAAGTGGAACCAGTTTAGGGTGGGCGCGTGACAGTACACAACCCCTGTTGGTTGCCTTTCAGATTCAAAACACCCAGCTAACCCACTGAAGGAGGTGGAATGGAGAGTTGGAGACACTATTTCCCTCAGTTTGGTGGGAACGGGGTGGCTGGGCTGGGCGGGCGGGGGAGTTGTTGAGTTGGTACAATCCAGACCCAGACACTACAGATAGGCTGTCACAGACAGGGTGGTATAGGAATCAATGCACCCACTTGAGGGTAACACACACACATTTAAGACCACTCAGAGAGCTAGTCAATACTTGTGTACTGTACTGTCTAATTTGGCCTGCTACCAACCATACTTAAATGCTATGCTTTTCTGTGAAGGGTAAATTGCTTTGAACTTCAATGCCTTTTAGACAATGCCTATGGGTTGAAGCCTCAAAAACTATGGTGGACCATTCAGAGCTTCAAACATAGTACAGCTATAGTAGTCTTGTGTTATGAGTGACGTCCAACCTGGATTTCTGGAAAACCAAGGAATGTTTGGGAAGTTACTGGAATTTTGCAACCCTAACAATGACCAACATTCTTTTTTTCCGATGAAGAAACTGTTTTACACAGACATATTTTCCATATAGGTCACATCGGTCTCATTTCCCAATGTGAGTTGTTGTGTCTTGCAGGGACATCAAATGGGGCGTGTGATGACTTGATTCACTCAAGCCAGTGTGTGTGTGTGCACTATGTGTTCTCAAATCACATTATAGGACCTCGCCATATGACTGTAAATACAGTCAAGAGATGATGACTTAATTGTTGGACAAAAATAGTTTGTGCTCGTTACCTCGCTCTCTTCGCTTTCATACTGTCGGAGTGTGTGTGTTAGTGTCTATGTGTACATATGTGCATCCGTCAAGTGTGCGCCTGTGTGTGTTAGCATATGGCGTGCATCTGGGTGCGTCTGGGTGCGTTATAGGCTGCAGAAAGTCATAAATTATCCCGTATCTTCAAGGTTTGCTGAAAGGCAGCTTCCCTACTATTTACGACTCTGAATAGTCCACATTGAACCCAAATGTTACGGAAGAAATGCTTGGGGAGCATCCGAACTTGGTAAATAGAATAGACAGTAGGAAACTCGAATCGTGCTACCGTTGCAGAACAAAAACATTAAGACACATGCTAACTGTCAGGGAAGGATTGATGTTTAGGTCTCTTTTCCTCTCTCTTTTTGTGAGTGTCGGTTTGGTTTGGTGCCCGATTTGACATGTGTTTTTGCATTCAATCAGGTCTAGGTAGAGGCGATTCAATTCCAATGAAAAATATTTATTGTCCCACAAACACCTCTCGAAATACTAGACTAGGATTTTTTTGGGGAGAGTCAATTCAAGTCAATTCTTAACTATTGCACTGATACAAGGTCAGCTCTTATTTAATCCCCTTGATGGTTTCAGGTTAGAACTCAGTTATGGTAATCTGATCCTAGATCTGTGGTTCAGGGACAACTTCTACCTCCTTGAGCCTTAGTGTCTATTTTCCTCTGAACTCTGGGCCCATATATGAAAAAACCTGACCCTAACCCTAGAGTACTGATCTAGGATCAGGTTCTCCCTGTCCATATAATCTTAATCATTTTAATTTTAAATGCAAAACTGATCCATGAGCAGTACTCCTACTCTGAAATGTCTGGTGGTTTTGTAATGATAGCAGCTTTCCAAGCAGGTGAAAAGTTCCCTGGTTACAACACTCCACTACTCTCCATGTAGCAGATATAAATGAAAGCCTGAACCAATACAAACATTAACACCCAATAAATTCTGGAGTTCGTTTTGAATGTAGAGCAGTTATTGTAATTTATAGCCTTAGCAAACTGCTGCGGATGAAGGAACTAGAACATTGACATATTTCCATTATTGAGTGTAAATCAAAATGTGTAAGTGTGTTTGGAGTCCAAGCACAACTATTAGTTCTCATACCCAAGGCCTTAGTAATGATAGTAGTGATATTTAGCAGGGAGAATGGCTGGTGTGTATCTGTGTGTCTGTCTGTCTATTTTCTTTCTGTGTCATAGTGTATAAAGAATGTGTGTGTGTTTGTCCCCATGTGGCTCTGCACAAACTAATGTGTGTGTGTGTGTGTGTGTGTGTGTCTCTTTGTTATAGGTTGGTGGTTCGTCAGTACAGCCGAGGAGCAGGGTTGGGTGCCGGCCACATACCTGGACTCACAGAACGGCACTAGAGATGACCTGGAACTTAGCACCGTCAGGACAGGAGAAGGTAACAAACACACCAGACATTCTCCCTGCTTAATATCACTACCATCATTACTAAGGCCTTAGGTAACACACACCAGCCATTCTCCCTGCTAAATATCACTACCGTCATTACTAAGGCCTTAGGTAACACACACCAGCCATTCTCCCTGCTAAATATCACTACCGTCATTACTAAGGCCTTAGGTAACACACACCAGCCATTCTCCCTGCTAAATATTACTACCATCATTACTAAGGCCTTAGGTAACACACACCAGCCATTCTCCCTGCTAAATATCACTACCGTCATTACTCAGGCCTTAGGTAACACACACCAGCCATTCTAAATAATAATAATATGCCATTTAGCAGACGCTTTTATCCAAAGCGACTTACAGTCATGCTGATACATTTTGTGGGTGGGGAACCCACTACCCTGGCGTTACAAGCGCCGTGCTCTCCCTGCTAAATATCACTACCGTCATTACTCAGGCCTTAGGTAACACACACCAGCCATTCTCCCTGCTAAATATCACTACCGTCATTACTAAGGCCTTAGGTATGACAACTAATAGCTGTGCTTGGACAGCAGGAACCTCGAGGACCAGGGTCAGAGCAGAAAAGACATTGTAACAACCCCAGCCAAATGCCCTTTGTTCAAACTACAGGGTTTTCATCAGGGTGGATATTTTGGCACCAGAGCAGATTCCTTCACAGCCCCATGGGAAGTCACTACTTTTTTAAGGAGTCTCGTTTTGTCATGACCTCTTCTTTGCAATAATGTTTAGTCTGACTGTTTGGAGGGCATATTTCATCACTAGAGAATAAGCTCCCTTCCCGTTTGGAGCTTCAGGACGACACTGTAGCGTCTTAGCTGTATGTTACACCCAGACAGGCAGGCAGGCACACACACACATACACAGACATACACACACATACATACATACACACACACACACATACACACATACACACACACACACACACACACACACACACACACACACACACACACACACACACACACACACACAGACACACACACACACACACACACACTCCCCCAGCATTAATGTCATATTGCCTCTGTTTTCCATCAGTATTAGTAACCCATGGAAACTTTCTGGTATAGTGTAATCATTATGCTGTAATGCTTTGTGTGTCATAGACTGCCACCAGGGTATGTAAGGCTCTCTCCCTGTCTCTCATTAAGACATGTTGCTTTATGATCTTCATGCTGGCCCATGGCACTGTTACACTGTAAACTGGCACGCCACATCCCAGCATGTGATGACAGGTCCTCTGCAGCTGCTGTAGCCCCCCAGCTCCCCTTAATGCAGAATGCAGTCACTCCACACACACACACACAGAGAGAGAGAGAGAGAGAGAGAGAGAGAGAGAGAGAGAGAGAGAGAGAGAGAGAGAGAGAGAGAGAGAGAGAGAGAGAGAGAGAGAGAGAGAGAGAGAGAGAGAGAGAGAGAGAGAGAGAGAGAGAGAGAGAGAGAGAGAGAGAACATATGCTAGGTGGTACTGGGCTGGTAGTGAAAGTCTGTGATAGCCTTTAAGGAAAAACAACGGTCATGTAGCTGGAGCCTGGAGATGCCTAGGGATCTGGGTTAGTCATAGACTGAGACACACTTGCACGGATGTGGATGCAGTCGCAGACACACATACAGAGAGGTAATGCAGACACACACACACCCCACACATCACATCCCTCCCTCCCATCCCACAAAACAGTCCTCTATCAACACCTTCCCAATTAGAGCCTGCCTGCTCAGTTTGCACACACCGCTGCATATCTCATATCTCTGGTAACTATCCTGTCTCCCCTACCCTCTCAGCCCCCCTCCCCATACTTATTAAGCCCCAGTCTGCTGTAATATAAACCAATAGCAGACTGTAGCTAGCTCACTGAGGAGGAACGACAGGGCCTGGTAGGTCTGGTCTATTGGAATTACCCTGAAATAACATCTCCCTTTGTGGCTGTCCCCAATCCGATATTTCCAATTAGGAGGTCAATGAGAGAGAGAGAGAGAGAGAGAGAGAGAGAGAGAGAGAGAGAGAGAGAGAGAGAGAGAGAGAGAGAGAGAGAGAGAGAGAGAGAGAGAGAGAGAGAGAGAGAGAGAGAGAGAGAGAGAGAGAGAGAGAGAGAGAGAGAGAGAGAGAGAGAGAGAGAGAGAGATTATGTCCTCCTCTCCTCACTCCTCCTTTTCTCCCTCCTCCTCTTCCCTCCATTATGAAAGGAGAGATGACAGTAATTTAATTCTGTCCTCCCTCCTCATCCCTCGTTCCTCCATTCTGAAAGTCTGGTTTATGTCCCCTTAGGGAATGCGTTAGGGAAGGGAGGATAACGATGAGGCATCACCAGAAAGCAACGAGTTGGACAGTATCATATAGGGCTGTTTTACTTTACTGTAAGTCAGTGGTGTTGCAAGAGTGGTCCCTGTGTTTAAGGGGGACTGGAACGGAACAGTTTACCAGAGGACGTAGCTAGCTGTTACGGTAGGCTAACAGGCTAACATGGAGATTTACTCGTATCTATTTTCTCCTATACAGTTGCTAGAAAACATATTGGCGACACATTGGACACAGATGTAGTTTTCTGGGCAATCTTAAACCATGTGTACAGTGTGCTAGGGGCTAGTATGATACTATGCCACACAGATGTAGCATGTCTGTGACAATTTCAAAGGTCCCAGATACACACAACTTTATGAATGGGAATTGGCCTTCTAGAATACAGTCGTGGGGAGAACCTTGAAGACCAACAGATTTCAGTATTCCAGATGCACTAGATTGGATGATACTGTATAATACATCATGTCATCATTGCCATATAAATAGAATGAATAGAACAGGCTTGGAAGCTCTAACCCTGGCAATTTGTAATGAATGGAGAAGCCCTTTCTATTCATTCTATTTCTATGACCATTGCTACCTCTTTTAATGAGGGGCTTGTTCTCTTTTTGTCTTTCGGTGACAGACGATATGGAGAACAGTTTCTCTGGGCAGTTGTCTCTCGTAAGGAAATATCTCTGTATTTATGACCTAACTCTCACTGTCCTCAGGATATCCGTGGATCTACTCTTCCTTTATAATGTCAGTATAACTCAGTCCCCAGAAATGCACACCCTTTAAGAAGTTTAGCTGCTGACTGTAAAATGTGCGTGTCAACTTGGAAGACAGATATGATAAATACCTTAGGAGTGATTATCATGACAACAATGAATATCAATTCTTTCAACAACAAAAAACATTTGCTACTACACTATTACAAATCATGTTATTTACTATGCATAGCTTAAAATGGACACCATTTATTTGCTGGCTTTCCATGTAATGTTTTCACCATCCTACTAACTAACGACATCTTTTTGCCTTCTTTCAGTTTGTAATACGCTTCTTATGTTTCTTTGTTTTTCTTTGGTTTCTCCATCCATCCCTTCATCAGTTACTAAAAGACGCAAGGCTCACCTGAAGAGACTGGACCGCAGATGGACCTTGGGGGGCATAGTGAACCGCCAGCAGAGTCGAGGTGAACACACAGTCAACACACACACACACACACACACACACACACAGACACACACAAGAGACACGCGCACAAAAAAAAAAAAAAAAAAAAAAAAAAAAAAAAAAAAACACACACACACACAGACACGCAACACACAAAACGCACACGCACACACACACACACAGACACACAAACACACACACACACAGACACACACACGCAAACACACACACACACAGACACACACACACGCAAACACACACACACACACACAGAGACACACACACACACGCAAACACACACTCTCAAGTGGCATCTCTCAGAACCACACACATACACACTCATTCCTTCATGGTAAGAAAACAAATTTACATCCATGACAGTCAGCCAACAACAACTCCAGCTTAACTCCAACATCACAAACAGCACATTGGGTGGCCTTTAGATTTCAGCTCCCAGAGTTAAACTTACCACACTTTTCTCTACTTTTAGAAAGACAATTATTTCTTCATTTTGCCCTGCGTAACAGAATAATTGACTAACATTAAACAGATTAGATAAGGAGCGGTATTTGGTTCAGACAGCACAAAAGTAACAACCTTGTTGGCTAATAACTGTTGTAAACTTTACTGTGTGTAGTGCTACTTCATGTGCTTATGTTGTATAAGAACCCTCCAGGTTCAGAACCATTCGATTTTAATAACTGAGTTTTTAGTAAACATTTTTTGGTAAAGATAAAAAGGGACATGAAAATGTTCTCACACTCTTGAATGTATCATGTTGCCAAGCTCCCCTGGACACTGGAGTACTGGAATATGTCTCAATGGAGAGTTGCTGTTGAGTCATAATGAATTCTCGTTGATGGACCCAGACAGACATGAGCCTATGTCTCATGTTGTCTGCTATCAAATCAAAACTGGTCCAAGGTCAGCTTTGCAATGGTTATGGTTAGAATCTGGGGATGGTAAGCTGATCCTAGATCTGTGGCTATTAAAAGGCTACTTCGTCCCGTATTTGATCAAAAAAGTAGTCACTATATTGAAGGATGAAATTGCTCTATACGCTGATTGAAGGTCAGTTAGATGTTCTCTGTCATTGATATACTGTAGATTGGATTTGGGGAGGCTGATCCTAGATCTGTGTCTGTGGCCTACTCCTACCGAGAGCCAGAGTCATTTCTCATCCCTTTCTCATCCCTCTAATAAGACCAGGAGAGATCAGCCATCTGTTTTTAGGATTAGTTTTAACCCACTCACCCCGCCTGGCTCTGCCTTTTGTCTGTTTGTTTACTGAAACTGACCTGGGACTCATATAACCTCCCAGGCTCCCAATAACATACATGGGGCGTGACTCACCTGGTATAGCTTAACTCTGATCCCAGAACAGTCAAAGAGACAATAAACATAAGTGATTCAACAGAGCTGATCCAACAGAGGGGGAACTCGGGTCAAATGGTACACCACATGACCTGACCAGGAAAAACTCCACTTCCTAGTTGTCGTCTTACTAATCTATAACTAGGAACATAGCTTTTCCTGGTCGGATGCTTAGGAAAACCTCCTGGTCCTATTTATACTGTACAGGAGAAAAAAACCTAGTTCAGTACTAAGCCAACGGTCTCCAGTTGATGACTACATCCAGCTCTTTTGGATGCTTTTGGTGAATGTACTTAGCCTAATATCGCCTGCCAGAGCCTTGCCATAGTCTCCAGCCAGAGCTGAGGGAAGCAGTTACAGTTAGGTAGCTAGCTAGCTCTCTCAGAGGGGTAACAGCAGGAGTAATGGGCTGGCTGGAATAGGCTGGTGGAAAGTGTGAATGTGGGGCAGTAGCCCATATTGAAGCCTGGCTTTAATCACAGACAGGAGCCTATAACAGTGGATGGATCCACTTCTGTGTGTGTGAGTCACTGAAGTAACTGTTGCCATGAATGAATAAGGACTCGCATTGCGTGAGGCATATTTATTAGGCATTGTCATGTCATGTGTTTTTTATAGTACTACTGATATTGATTACTGCATTGTTGGGAAAGAGCTAACAAGAAAGGCATTTCACTGTACTAGAGCACGTGACAATAAAAACGTGAAACTTGATATCAATATCCTATATCAATACCATATCCAATATCCCAGATGACTTCACTTGAGACTCTGGATCAACATACATGCCTGTGTAAGGATGCTGTACTAGAGACATCAACCAGCAAAAACAGACAGTAGTGATATATCGTCCCCTGTTGCGTTTGACACATTTTAACAGCCAGGGTTTCAGGTCAGTTGGGAGTCCAGTGTTGCTTTCAGCTGGCACCATCAGAAGCACTGCTGCATGCTAACTAATTTATGACTTCTGGATTAGAGGCCTTTCCACTCTACAAAATGATCCCACCATACTGCTGACTGTGGTCGGAAACTTTGTTT
>NW_025534928.1:0-6184 GCF_020615455.1 Coregonus clupeaformis
AGTCAGAGTATTTTAATGTCGATTATCATATGACCAATGATGAAATGAAATATTTATAGGCTATTATGAATGCCCTACATGTTATAAACACCTTGGCCTGCTTCTAGGTGAGGAGCAGGTCGTCTGAAGGCAAATTTATATGGATTTTAGGCTATGTAGTGCTCATTGTTTGTGAAAGTTCTAATTACATCATGTTCTCTGAAATTCTGAATAGATATGAGTCATTTCTAAAATGTATATGAAACGGTGAACAGCTCTTTGATAAGCCGACATTGCCATGCCAAATTCTTAAGTAGGACCAAAAATAGACTTTGGCTTTGTAAATAATGTCACAGGGCTTAGGGGGTCTGTAGAAAAGACATCTGCCATCTCTCTGTGTGAATCCAGTCACTCCCATTTCTCAAGCTGCACTCATCTTTCTCTTTCAGGTATTTCTGAACAGTAAAAATAAAGGCATACATTTATGCATCAAGTCTAATATTATTACCACCACGCGCCCTTTACACTAAATTTAGAACCTCATTAAAATGTAATGCACCACGTGCCGGGCAGTGTTTGAGCACGTGAGTGTCGGCTCTTCTTTCATCCCTATTTAGGCTACATCGTTTTCATGAAATATCCTGCTTGAAATGTTTCCCTCTAGATCTGTACTTTTTGAGCTCTTACACACACAGATTCAGAAGAATGTGGTATATTTAATCTTAGATAGGTTAAATATATTTTATCACACATGTTTTTAATAACACACAAAAACTTGTGTTGTGTAGAGGAAAAGGAGTGCAGGAGTGATTGAATAGGTTCTTTATGTTTCAGACACAGTGGACTCAAAATTGCAAAACTCCAGTTCAGCCAAGATGTTCCCAGACATGTTTCCTTAAACAATGAGTTTTTAATTAAGCTCAGACAAGTTCAGGCCAGAGTGGAGCTAAGCAGAAGTGGCAATGTAATGATTACCTATGACAGATCATTCAGCATACATGAATGTTTGACCATAACACACATCTCTTTATGGTATGTGATATTTTTGTTCTCTGCATGCTATGAACAAGATACAGTAACATCCTGATGGTTGGGAATGCATTTAGTCACAGAAAGGATATGAAACCAAGTATGTGTTTACTGTCTCAAAAGAACAGTGGATATTTTTGACTCAAGTAATGCAACAATGAGTTGCAATTCTCTTAATAGTTAGAAATGGTCACCATGGTGTTTTTCATTATTGTTAGGTTTTAGTTTAACTTAAGTCTATAGCTTTGGTTTGATAATATCATGCTCTTCTCAACTGTTTTGGTAAGGATGCTGTTGTAGTGCAGTGCTGCTTCTTGGCACAGAGAGAGGCTCAATGACTTGAGTATTGGCTACTGGAACATACGCATCAGAAAGAGGTGATTGTCTCCCTCCCTCACAATAACTTTACTTTGATGTACTGCTTAGGGCCTGACTTGACAGCTAAACACAGCTCAGCACAAACTGGGATAGCTGAAGGCTGCTCTCCATCTTAAAAGGAGTTTCAGTCAATGCTGTAAATCGTCTTTTAGAAAGTGATGAACATACACTACATTGGTCATCGAAAGCACCACCACAAAACCACCCTTGTAAAAGCTATAGCAGTGTTTTGCTGTGAGAATTGCAACACAAGGAGGTTGTCTGAACGCTAGGCCTACTAATCTTAGATAGAAGTTATTGATTCAAGTCAGATGGATTAGATGGAGTAAAATATGTAGTATAATATCTTTGCATGGGACCAAATGCAGAGTAAGGAAAGATGATAAGGATATGAATTAACCTTGAGTTTTAAATGAAAAAACATTAGATAACAAATTACATATCAATCTAAACAGCTTAGTGATACCCATCGGAACCTAATACACAACATCAGTAGCCTACAGTACCTATGCTCCAGCACACCCTGCAAACAATAGCCAAGGGTTGTTAAGAAGCGTCCCGGGCGTCATGAAATAGTCGCCCTAAAGTCATCAGGGCGTTTTGTCATGGTCCCTGGAGATTTTGTCTAGTTCCTGGTTGGTCCTGGGGCGTCCCACAGACGTTTCTAGGAGTTTCTTGGGTTGTTGTGTCATGGTCCACTGGAGTTTTGTCTAGTTCTCCCCCAAAAAAATATTACCCAGGGCACAGGCACTAGTTTCATTACACATCACCCTTGTTACTATTGCCAAGCCCAAAAAGGCCTGATTGGTGAACCACTGATACAGTCACAGCTCTTTGTCTTTTGGCAATGCTAGAGTTCACACGCATACAAACAAACAGTGCTTTAACACAGGGCGTAGGCATGGGTGGGCCTGGGTGGACACAGCCCACCCACTCAGGGAGCCAGGCCCACCCAATCAGATTAAGCAAAAAATTATAATAATAATAAAATATTTCAAAAATACTCCTCAGGTTCGGCATTCTGATCTTCCTGTTTCGCCACCATGTCTGTATCAATTATTGAATTCCCTTGTAGACCTATTCCCCTGCCTTTGCATTTCAAAGTAAATCTCAGCTCTGGTAAAAAATACACTGAAGAAAAAACTATTCAGAGGACATTCAGAGACCATATTTGGCCTTTACAGCCCCACATTTACGTCATTGTAGACACTCTTATCAGAAACGGCTTACAAATTAGTGCATTCACCTATATTTTTTTTTTTTTTTGGGGGGTAGAAGGATTACTTTATCCCTGTCCCAGGTATTCCTTAGAGTGGGGTTTTGAAATGTCTCCGGAAGGTGGTGATGTCCTCACGCTGTCCTGGCGTCGTGGGGGAGCTTGTTCCACCATTGGGGTGCCAGAGCAACGAGCAGTTTTGACTGGGGCTGAGCGGGAACTATGCTTCCGCCAGAGAAGCCAGCAGGCAGAAGGTAGATAAGGCGCAATGCCTAGTTTGGGTGGCAAGGGACTGAGTCAGAGCCTGAAGGAATGCGAGAGTGCGTTCCCCCTCCTGCTCCATAGGCAGGACCTTGGTCTTGGCGTCTCTGCGTCCCAAGAATGTCGTAAATGTCGTAAAAACGTCCTGGGATGGCGGGAACTATAAAGGTCCCCCAGAGAACGTTCCCTTGTAGGACCATCACGCAACATCTAAGGACCAAGCAAAATGAGGTCACGAGAAACGTCCTAAAAAAGGTCCTGACATGGTCCTCAGTGACATCCTGGGAGCATTGCAGGGCTAGACAAGGTCTCCCCAGAGAGAGCGTTCCCTTGGGACTATCATGCAACGTTCTTGACGTTCTCAGAAAGTCAGTGGGATAACGTTTGGCAAAAACCCTTAAGGGACCCTATGTGGGATCGTCGCGAATGTCCTCAGGGCGTCCCTTGTTTGCTGGGACATTTAGTAGGCTACATATGCCATTTCTATTCCTTCGCGATGTTTGGAAGCACTAGGTTTTTTAATGTTCTATTTTTAGGTGCAGGTTCAATGACTATGAAATGTGCAAACACAGAATGGCCCAGCCTGAGAGCTGTCCCTTTTCTTCCTTTGCTCCCCCACCCCGTCCCCTGACTGCACTCAGCCGTGAGAGTTAGGCGGTGGGGAAGGAAAGAGGAGGACTGCAGTCTGGTGCAGTAAGAACACACTGGCAATCAGCACGGCTGCTTGACCTGTGTGTGTGTGTATGTGGTTCAAAGAGTATTACAGATGCTAACAGTGAGCGGAGTCTCTGCTCAGAGAGGTCACACTCACGCTCTCTGCTGCATTATTGGACGGACTGTTAGAGACGCACATGCTGTGTGGTATATGTGTGCTGACACCACTTCTGTGTGACTAAGGAGTATGGCTTAGAGCCTAAAGCCTTATCATTAAATCATCTCTACTACTGTGATCAACCACTGCTTCTATTTTCACCATTTTCACTTTTTAGTACATTAGTCATGCAGATCAGATGCTACATCTATAGTCCTGTATAGGATTGATGTGTGAGGCTGAGCTAGGCTTAGCCTGACCTGCTCAGTATTCATTTGGCCTATGTGATTGCTGTATGTCTTCCTGGTCTGTTTTGGAATACTAATGTACTATTAGGTATGCATTGATGACATAAAATAGCCCACTGCATGTACAGTCTGAAGCTCAGAATGTGGTTCCAGTATTATTGGCAGGTGGAGAACTCAATGTAAATTGCAGTTGTGAGCAGTAAATACGTAGGTCACGTGGTGCCATGCTGGCTGATGTACAGAGCTCTCTCTGTCTGGGGAAAGAACTTAGGCTATGTTAAGCACAGAGGAGATTGGAGTAATGAACAGAAGTAGGACCTGGTGTGGAGGGTAGAGTGGCCATGTGCGTGCACATGCATGTGACTAGTATAGAGGGGTGTTGTGTGTGCGTGCGTGCGTGTGTTAGTGAGAAGTATGGAAGTAGAGTGTAGGCCCGCCCGGTGGTTCCAGGAAATTGCCTGGGGTGATAAGGAAGCAACATCACAATTGTCATACCATGGCCTTCGAATACAGACCCCCAGTTTTCCTCCAAGCCAGCCAGTTCGCCCAGCAAGCCAGCCACTCCCAGTCAGTGTGCTCTGTAGAGCCAGCAGCAATATTAATGCAATGTGTACTCCAGTACTGGAGTCAGCTCAATGCTCTGACTACAGGACCAGGACCAAGGCCAGAGAGTCAGGCTATAGCTGTACTGCAGGGCTGGAGACACTGCTGCTGGGTTCAGTACAGCTGCCTGCCTCTCTACTGTACGTCACAGCTGTCCCAGTCCCAGTCTGTCAGTCACCTGGCCATCAGCCTCCAGGCTGAGATCCTCATGGACCTGATGCCCTGCATCACGGGAGGGAAGGAGAGGAGAGGGAGAGGGAGAGAGAGAGAGAGAGAGAGAGAAAAAAAAAAAAAGAGAGAGAGAGAGAGAGAGGGAGGGAGGGAGGAGGAGGGAGGGAGGGAGAGGGAGGGAGGGGAGGGAGGGAGGGGGGAGGAGGAAAAGAGACAGCGCCAGGCAGCTCAGGTAGCTGCCCATTTCTTCTTTCCCACTGGACTTAGCTCCTCCTCCAGATTAGGAAGGTTTTGTTAGGAAGCATGAGGCCGGGTGAGCTGCGTCTGAGGTGGAGTGATCCAGGTTTCATCACAAATGGCATTCTATGCTAAATATAGTGTACTACTTTTTGACCAGGGCCCATAGTGCAGTGCGTATGGAATAGGGTGCCATTTGCGAAGCAACCCAGGGCTTTGAGGCGCTGCGCTGCGTCTGGAGCGGAGTGATCAGGGCTTCTGTCAGCGCCTGGATTTATGAGGCTAATGTGGAGGAGGGGGGCTGCAGATCACAGTTAGGTGTTGCTTCCTTCCTCTGTAGAGGCTGTTGAACACAGTCTCTCCATCCCTCTGCTATACACAAGCAGCTATGTTAAACAGTAGGGCCATAGCTAGCTTCCTATTTAGATTCAGTTACTTACAGTATTGTAACCACAAAGCTAGTACCATAGAAATAGAATCACCCATTAATGATTCTGTAACTACCACACTACCAACCAGTGACTTGAATAAGGATACCCATTATAGTAATTTTATTTATATGGCTGGTACCCCATATAAGCAAGTGGTGTAGGTATGTACCACTCTATCTAGAGCCTAAAAGGGAGAAACCTTTGACGAACCCTTTTTGAGTTCCATGTAGAAACCTTTTCACAGAGGGTTCTACATGGAACCCCAAGATCACCAGGAACCAAGAAATGGTTCTGCCTGGATGCGGTTCTCCTATGGGATGTGAGAATCCTTTTGGAACCCTTTTTGTGTAGGGAATGTAGATCATATGAACTTAAGATTCCCCATCATGCTCCTAAGACTGTCCAGTGTGAACTAAAAACAGCGTCCTCAATTAGATATGGTCCCTACATACAATCCCTAATATTCTCTCCCTCCTAAACAATGTCCCCAAGGCTACTGCTAACCCATGTGTATGCAATATTATCAAATCATTCATATCCTCATCTGTATATTTACAGTGTTCCTACAACATCTAGCAGGTCAAGTATCATATTTAATGATGTGACACAACTCCTCTAAAAATTTTGATCCATTCCATATTTCCTTCCATTGTAGTTCATCAACTGTAAAGACCACCACCACCAACAACAACACTGCAGACATCTAACCCCCTCTCTCCTCTGTGTACAGGTTATGTGGGTATGCAACTTGTGCCGAAAACAACAAAGAAGTACTCACCAAGTCGGGCGTGGTTCTGCAGCGGCACTGCAGGGCCACGGG
>NW_025534928.1:6484-131048 GCF_020615455.1 Coregonus clupeaformis
TATATAATTCATCTCATACTACTGTACCACAATGTTGAACGATCGAACCACCTCGCCTCTGGTGATGTCACAATGTTAAGGACACTCCAATAAAGTCCCAGATAGAGGAAAGAGAGAGAGAGAGAGAGAGATTAGGGCTGGGCTGGCAGAGGAGCGGTCACCGTGCTGAAAGCATTGCTACACTGGCGGCAGGCTGGCTTTGGGGTTTGTTATAATAGCTCCTCCTTTAAAAGGCAGACAGCTTCCCAAAGGCGTTTCAAAGTGTGTGTAGAGCTGTTGTGAGGAGGACCTATATAGATTCTCTCTATAAAGCAGACTGTATGGGCACATTCATGTAATCAAGGGTTACTTTCCTGTGTGGTGTCTCTGTGTCCTTGTATGACTGTGAAGGACTGAGGAGGTGAGTTAGTTCCTCTACATGCAGTCCCTTTCACATAGCTTTAAAGTGAAGTAATATAGTTTTGTTATTTGTATTTGTATTTATTATGGATCCATTTTGCTGCCATTGTATATAAAGCTGCAAAATCGAAATATACAGTGCATTCAGAAAGTATTCATATCCCTTCCCTTTTTCCACATTTTGTTACGTTACATGTTACACCATTTGATTAACAATCAATTTCATCAAAAATCTACACACAATACTCCCATAACAACAAAGCGAAACAGTTTTTGTGTGTGCAAATGTATTAAAAATAAAAAACAGAAATACCTTACATAAATATTCAGACCCTTTGCTATGAGACTCGAAATTGAGCTTCAGGTGCATCCTGTTTTCATTGATCATCCTTGGAGTTTGCCAAAAGGCACCTGAAGGACTCTCAGACCATGAGAAACAAGATTCGCTGGTCTGATGAAACCAAGCTTGAACTCTTTGGCCTGAAATGCCAAGCATCACGTCTGAGGAAACCTTCACCACGGTGAAGCATGGTGGTGGCAGCGCTAAGGGGAATGTTTTTCAGTGGCACGTGACTGGGAGATTAGTAAGATCGAGGAAAGATGAACGAGAAGCACAGAGAGATCTTGATGAAAACTCTGCTCCAGAGAGCCCAGGACCTCAGATCAAGCGAAGGTTACCTTCCACAGGACAATGACCCTAAGCACACAGCCAAAAAAAAAATCTGCAGAGAAGAATGGGAGAAACTCCAAATACAGGTGTGCCAAGCTTGTAGAAGGCCATAACCAAGAAGACTCAAGGCTGTAATCGCAAGCAAAGGTGTTTCAACAAAGTACTGAGTAAAGGGTTTGAATACTTATGTAAATGTGACATTTCTGTTTTTTATTTGTAATACATTTTTAGAACATTTCTAGAAACCAATTTTTGCTTTATAATTATAGGGTATAGTGTAGATTGATGAGGGAAAAACTATTTAA
Organism: Coregonus clupeaformis; assembly: GCF_020615455.1. Classification (NCBI taxonomy): domain Eukaryota; kingdom Metazoa; phylum Chordata; class Actinopteri; order Salmoniformes; family Salmonidae; genus Coregonus; species Coregonus clupeaformis. Next base: position 7,859 of record NW_025534928.1, read on the forward strand.
TTAATTTTAGAATAAGGCTATACCGAATAAAATGTGGGTGTTTAAGGGGTTGGAATACTTTCCAAATGCGCATATGTTGTTTTGAAGAAAAGCTGAGCATTAGGATCCTCCAGTAAATGGGCAGGTTGACGTTTATTGTCATGTGTTTGCCCTGGAGGTAGAATTGAGCGGTTTACGCCAGATAGGCCAATTGCTAAGTAAAATGGGCTATATCGTAATAATTCATGAAAACAAAAATTTGCATTTTGGTTCCTAATTTAAGGTTAGGGTTATGCATTGCTGTTAGGTTTAAAATCCGAAATGATGACTTTGTGGCTGTTGAAGGTGACCACTCTGCAGAGCTGCCTTCCAGGGCAAGACTCATGACAATAAACGCCAACCTGCACTAAATAATGGCAAATATCAACATGAATCAGCTCTCATCATGTCGGTTTCCTCTTCAACACTATAGGATAAGATTTGGACAGATAGGTATTATATGTAGAATCTGTAAGGGTTAAGGCTCATTTCAGATCTCCACTACTCCACAGACAACTACAGCGTTAAATAGCAACACACAGACTCCCTCCCCTGTCCCCGTTCCCTGTCCTCTAGCCTTCCCACTTTTATGTTACAACAGGAAATGGTTATAGACAAAGGGTTGTTTTTATTTGTTTGAACGAAACTCTCCCCTTGACACACACACACACACACACACACACACACACACACACACACACACACACACACACACACACACACACACACACACACACACACACACACACACACACACACACACACACACACACACACACATTGAATTAAACCCACCTTTTGCACACAGAATTAATATCCAAAGCTATCCTTCACAGCAATAATTGACTCACTCCACGCAGGCCCATGAAATATATAATTGAAACTGATTTTGTTGTCAAATCTGTAATTATGGGGGCTTTTACCTTGGCGGCGCTAAAGGCAGGAAAGACGGATGAGGAGGAGAGGAGAGGAAGGAGAGAAAAGAGAGAAGAGGAGAGAGAAAAGAGGACAGGGAGGAGAGTAGGAATATTAGTGTTCTGCAGGGAAAGAGGTAAGGAGGAGGTGGAGGAAGAGGAGGAGGAGGAAGAGGGAGGAGAATCCAGGCAGTCAACATTTCCCAGTCCCTGTGTTATGTAAATTGCCTTCCACAGAGGAGGGAAGTAGCACATGGCTAGGTTAGCTCAAACTGGCTCCATTATTGATGCTGTACGGATCGAGGGGTTTTTTGCTCTGCCACAGACACATGACAGCAGATAGATGACGAAACACAACATGTATTGTGAAGGCTGTGGGCCGCCGGTAGCTCAGTTGGTAGAGTATGGCGCTTTGCAAATTTAGGTTGTGGGTTTGACCACCGGGGCCAGTATGAAAAAATGTATGCACTCACTAACGATAAGAGCGCCTGCTAAATGACTAAAATTTAAATATTAAGGATCATGGTATTGGTGGGGTCACAGAGTAGTTTGAATGTGGGCTGCTGAGGTGAGCTTGATGTAAGGGGTTGTATTTAGGGGGATAGATATATGTAGACTGTTCGTAAAACCCTTGTCCCGAGTCTGTCAAACACCTGAATTTAACATGCATAGTAAGCAAGGCCAATGATTAGCAATAGGGAATGGTGTCTGGCAGTTTTCCTTCACCCAGCTGTCCAGTACAAAGGACGAGCATAAACCAGATAAGCAGAACATACATTCAAATAGCTACAGAGGGAGAAAGCTGAGGGTAAGAGTAAATAGGCAGAAAGCACCTTTTGGCCATTCATGTGGCCAGTCAGCAGCACTATGGTCTGCTCCATGTAGCACCTAGTGAGCCGCTTGACTGGCCTGGAAGGGCTCTGCTATGTAGTGTACTCAGTGAGCTGCTTGACTGGCCTGGCTCTGGAAGGAAGGGAGGAGGCCGAGGTGGGTGAGGTGAATAAATGGGTGTGTTATGGCAGGCTGAGCACGCCGGACATGCTCTCTGGACCTGGGCACTCTGGGGGCCGGGGGTGGAGGTGAGGGAGGGTAGGAGAGATGTTATCAGTAATGGCCTGAGCTCCTGGCTGCCCCTGGCTGGCCCGGGCTGGTAGTGAGGCTGGGAGACTGATTTAGTGTGATGTCTCCCTCTGTTTTCTCCGTATTGATCTCTGACATGCCGCCTCATGATAGTGCAGGCAGGACAGAAACGAGAAAAGAGGAGAGGAGACAGAGAGAGAGAGGCAGTGAGGGGGAGGGGGGAGAGAGGGGGGAGAGAGGGAGGAGAAAAGGAAGACAGAGATGAGAGAGAGGGGCGAGCAAGAGAGCGAGAGAGAAAGAGAGAGGGGGGCAGAAGAGGAGAGAGAGAAGTGGATGTTGTGTAGGACAACCAGACTACATTCTCATTACAGCTCTATCGCCGGCCTGGTTCTGATTAGGCTCTGTCTGTTAGGACAAGGACTAGTCAACATCACCTCGTTGAATAAAGGGCATTTATGTTAATGCCAGACAATATATATTATAGTAATGTAATAACAGTAATTGATTATTATATATATATTTTTTAAGCATTAAGTATTGGAATAAAAAGCATATGACCTAAAATAATAATTGATTCTGTAGCTCTTTAACCTGATACAGGATGTTTTTGGACAATCTGCTTTCACACACAGCAAATCTGGCCTTTTCCTCACAGCATGGATATGTTTAAACATACACAATAGACCACCTCTTTCCAAATGTAGTAAAAACAGCATCAATAATTAATGATCCAATTAATAGTTTACACTGGTTTCCTATTGAGTTGTCAAAGTGATGGATGGCCTGCTGGCAATGAGCTCTTCGCCGCTGGTGTTTCCCCCACGTTGTGCTGCTGCCGGAACCTGAATCAGCACCCTGGTGGTGGGCCTGGGCCTGCTGCGCAGAGCCCGAGTGAAACCAAATGAGGGAGGGAGGGACGAGGGAGGGAGCAGATGCTGATGCTCACAATTTACAGCCGGATGAGTTTTGTTGAAGTAATCTAGTGGGGTTTTTACTGGGTCTGCTACCAGGGTTACACCTGGGATCAGGGCCCAATTGTGGTTGGCACTGTTAATAAAACAGGAGGGAGAGGGAGGCAACAGAGGGAGACCACATTCTCTAGACTGGGACTACAGTAGCCTGAGCCCAGCCCCCATCTAAGGCATGGCAGCTATGGATGGTGTGTGTGTGTGTGTGTGTGTGTGTGTGTGTGTGTGTGTGTGTGTGTGTGTGATAGCCTTCAGATGAGCTGGAGAGAGAATGACTGCGGTTCAGGGACTCACTCTTAGTTTAACACACTGCCTTTGCCCTGCTGTCTATGTGGGGGAAAAGTATGTGATTTAAACATGTAATATGATTTAAACATGTTATGTGATTTAAACATCCAGATTGTTAGAATTGCAAGTCGTAAGCTGTTTGGGGCTATCATGAACACAATTGCAAAGTAATATTACAGGCAGCTGAGACAGAGAGAGGCAGGGAGAGTGAGAGGCAGCCATGCTAAAATGTGTTATTGTGTTTATGGCGAGTAGCATCAGCAGCGAAAGTGGGTGTGTGTGTGTTTGTGTGTGTGTGGCAGGGAGGGTAATCAGTGTTGAGTGTTGTAGCTGTTGGTTTCAGCAGGTACGGAGGGCACAGTGATCTGGGGACTTCCATAATGTTTTATCACTGGGCATAACTGTATACAGTAAGGGGTTTGAGCACCTACAGGAGGGTGGAGGGGTGAAGGGATGGAGGGCTGTGAAAGGACAAGGAGGGGTGAGGGATGGAGGGTTTGTGATAGGACCAGGGAGGGGGTGGAGGGATGGTGATAGGAGGAGGGTGGCCGGGTTGCTTTGTATAGAACTTGACCTTGCTCTGCCAAGTGCAGTGTTCGCCAGGCTTGAAAAATATTATGAATATTGATGTGACGTTGTTTACTGTTTTCTCAGCTTCCAACGACATGATCCTCAAACCTCTTGATAGCAACCCTAGAGTAAAGCTACAGGCCAGGGCTACATACATTTAGAGAGAAATATTGAGAGAGCATCTTATTCCCATTCCCCTCCCATCTTACCCAAAAACCCAAACCCTAACAGCATATGAAGCATAAAGCAAATTTGATGTCCTTCCAACAGAATCTCTGACTTTCCAGATGGAAGTTATGTATTCACCAGGCTAACTGCTTTATGGAGAGAGCGAAGGAGATGATGCGTGGATGGGCTGCATAAATGCACTGGTTCTATTTCACGTTACCTGTGCCTGCAGACATATGGGCACACGTAGTGTGTATTACAGTGGTTGAACTCACACACGCATACTATATAAAAATCTAGCTGTTTCAACTAATTATTATTAAGTAACTTGTTCACAGCAATTTTTGCTGACTCAACTTTTCCGGCCAAGTGTTACCTGAACAAAATAAAAGAGTTTGCCCAAACTTAATAATTTTAGAAACGAGGAAAAATTCAGTCAACTTAAATGATGTGTTTGCTCAAATGTTTATATGTTGATTCAACTAGACATTTTTATTTGAGTGTTTACCTAAAAAAGGCTGTGAAACTAGTTACACACACCGCACTTTTAACACACAATGTTTTCACCTGTATTGCTACACTTTGCACTTCAAAGTAAATCTTAGCTCTGTTGAAGAAATAATAAATAAAATAAATGATGGGAGAATAGTAGATTAACTGATAATTGACACAGACATTGTGTGTATAGCAGGAAAATCGAAATGCCATGAACCAAAAAGGGGGAGTTAAATCCCACGTGGAGGACATGTTGAATATGAATTACTCTGTAAATGAACATGCACAATGTCAACTAAATTTGTAAGTTGAAAAACATTGTATGTTTAAAACCGTGTGTGTGTAACCAGTTGCAAAGCCTTTTTTGTTCAGATGCCTAAATAATAAATTCTAGTTGAGTGAACATATGAGACAAGCTGAGCAAACACATCATTTTAAATGGACTGGATTTTTGCCTACGTAAAAAAATAATAATAAAAGGATTTAAAAAAAATACTGCATACATACGCTAAGCTATATATCGCCACATCGCAATGAAGACAGATCCAGTGTCCTGAACGGTCATTGTGACAAAATCTGTGAGCAAGTATTGGGTAACATACTATGTAGCTGTATGCGTTTAATTTGAATAATTTCATGATGCCTAATGTTTATCTTATTGGGTTGTAAAGTGAGTGGCCTATGGAAGCTAATAGTACTACTAAATAGGAGTGTTTATCAGGAGTGTTTAATGTGTTGATATATTTTTCGTGGCTGAGAGAGTATGTAAGGAGAGAGACAGAGATATAATATCTCATGTTAACTTCAAAGAAAGAATGCTGCAAAAGTACTCATCCTCTCCTCAGCCCTCCGTACCTCTCTTCTGTTGGGAAGACTTCAACATCACTACTTCACTCTTTTCATTAGCTAATTTTACAAGCTCCTTCATCAAATTGAAGTGCTTGTTGCAATCTCTCTCTGAACATCCACCACCCACCATCATCAACCAGAGGAAACGAAGTTATAACCCAGATGATGTCGCTCTAGAAAACAGGGGTCCAGAAGTCATGTTGGATATAAGATGATGACTTATCAGAGAGAGATGGGGTTGAGAATGGATGGAGGAGAGAGAGAGATATATGGATTTACATAGGGGTTGTTGAGGGAGCCGTCGATCCCCTGAACCATGCATCAGACAGATTACAGACAGACAGACTGACTGAGCCTTATTGAGAAAGTGGTACACAGAGCACACAGACACAGAGAAAAATATGAACTCTGTCCCTGACTGCTGAAGTCCCTGCCTGGCCTGCCGGTTGAGGAATATGACTGCTATTCACTCAACACAAAAAATAAGGGAAAAACTGAACATGTAATGGCATTATAGCCATTTGCCCAGCCTCCATCTCTGAATCATCCCATCCACTGATGCCTCCAGTACAGATTTGGGATAGCAGTAATCGGGATAGTGCATCTTTAAAAGCTCTCCAGGTGCACTTTAGGTTGAGGTTAGTTAAGTGTTGCTGGGGCATTGCCAGTTTTTGTCCCTCAAGTAAACATATTAATCCCAGGAAGCACATTCCTCCGTCTCTCTGATCCAGACCCAGGCTGGTAAGATAGCAGGACGACAGACGCTTGATCTTAATTTGAACAATATTAATTCCTGTCTGTCTGTCTGTCAGATGCTTTAAAGTTATGACTGCAGAGAGTTACAGCGATATATTTGGCTAGTTTGCTTCAACAGAATGTTTGGGAAAGAGGTTTGATGGCAACATGAGTGAATGATTTTATGAATAAGGTGTGGGGCCTGGTTTGGTTTGGAACCAATGAGAATTGTTCCAAGACTAAACACAGCGTGAAGATATTTGTTATTTTTTTTGGGGGAAACCTAAATGGTCTGTGCCAGTTGTTGAATGTGTGTTGTAGTAATTATGTATCCAGGCGTATACCATCACAGTATTGATTTCCAGAGAGGCCCATCTATGTAGGGCTGCATGTTTCTACCTCTTCACAGGAGCTATTGTTGTTCACCTGTGAGTGTATGTGTGAGTGTGTGTGTTCATGTGTGGTGTGTGTCAGCACTGTACGTTGGGGTTCTGTGGTCCTTACCTGTCCCTCTCGCTGTCCTGTCTTGTGGTGTGTGTGTGTGTGTGATGTGTGTGTGTGTGTGTGTGAGGGGGGGGTCCACAGGAGATTTGATGGCTATGGTTGGACCATGCGTCATGGCATGTGCATGCGAGGCTCCCACACTTTGGTGAGACATGCGGAGCTCCCTAACCCCTCTGATTTTGTATTATGTGTGTTATTTAACTCTCCGCATGTGTTTTCTTCTTTCTTTCTGTTTTTTTATCCTACTGTAGGGGACAGTCAAAGGGAAGAAAAACATTGGAGCAGGCAATTTGTGACTCAACACACAACACCAAACTGGAGAGGCAAAAAGGAAAATTGTGCGCTTTGGGGGCCACTCATTGGAAGAGGATTAGAATGGTGCTAACCCCAGGTTAAAGACTTGGCGTTGATAAATGCAGTAGCACTACCCTAAACGAGGAGAATCAGCATAGCTACAGTGAGAAGGTACTGAGACTATGTAGCCAAACTATCTGCATTTTCTTCTCTTTATTTTTTATTTTATTTTCTTTAACTACCTCTCCTCCGGTCTTTGTTTGCTATCTGTCTCAAATAGTAGACATGTTTATTTGGTTTAATTTGAATTGATTGATTTTCCTTGAGCTTCGGCTGTATTATTATTCCGGGGAATTGATTTGATTGATTTCATTTGGACAGCACCTTTGCTGGGTGTTGCCGAAATAGGAGATGGGAAACCCTCTTGCTCTGCTGTTTGGTCTGGCAACATAAAGATTCATCCAGGAGCATTCAAACACAACACTCTTTTTGTCATGGCACACAGGAATGTCCACTCCTCTAGTTGCATGTTGTTAGTTGCTCTTAGTCTGTTGTGTATTGTTATGTAGCGGCATCTTAGTAACGTTACAGTAGGGTAACGACACCTACCTCTCACAGACACAGGCACCAGTCCCTCACTGGAATGATCCCTCCTCTCCCAACGCACAACGGCCCAGTCAAGTCATTATCTTCCCTAGATCTCCACTCAGTCCAATACCAAAACTAAACCAAGCACTTATAACTTATAACAGGGACGATTAGAATTACACAACGTTTTAATTTTTTCCCTTCTACTGTCATGTTTGTTGTGATTTCATCTTTTTCGTCTTGGCCTTAATCATCCTCTGTGCTGTTCTTTTTGGGAGTTTTCATCCATAAATCCTGTATTTGTTTTTTTCCATAATGAATTGTGTTAACTGTTCATTGTGAAGGTGTAGTGCTGTGTTTAGCAGAGCAGGGCAGAGAGGTGGAGTGCAGCCCTTCAGCTAAGGCCTCCCTCACAGACCATCAGAACAAATCTACACTCATCCCAACTCAACTGGATTTGATGCCAATGTGGCTGAGGAATTGAGATGTTTAGATCCTACCTCCCTTTATGGTGCAGTGGTTAAAGGCACTGCATTGCAGTGCTAGTGTGCCACTAGAGATCCTTGCCCTAATCCAGACTTGTTGTAGCCGGCTGCCACCGGAGACCCATGGGGCGGCGTGACAATTCGTCAGGGTAGGGAGGTAGGGGAGGGAATGGCCAGCAGGGATGTGGTAGCTCTGTTGGTAGAGCATGGTGTTTGGTAATGCCAGGGTTGTGGGTTCGATTCCCACAGGGGGCCAGTATGAAAAATCAAAAAATAATGTATGCACTAACTGTAAGTCGCTCTGGATAAGAGCGTCTGCAAAAATGTAAAAATTCAGTGCAGATTTTCTCTGATGTTTTGTGTGGAACTTCTGCTTTGCTCTGTGGTGACTAAGGGGATGGTTTGCCTGTTTTAATTCTGTATGGGGTGCTGAATGCACTTTGTAACTCTACCCCTGTTCGGGGTGAGGATCACACAAGCCCTGCCATTGGATGTGCAAAATTTTTCATTTTAATTGAATAACACTTTAATACATTTAGCATAACATAACATAACTAAGAAAATGTGTATTGAATATTTTTAGTGAAAATAGTACCAAAAATCAGATTGAAGTACTTCCATGAAATATCTTTATGGACATAGCTAGTCAAAATGTGGGCTGTGTTATTGTGAATATAGTTTTATTTTGCCTTTGATATAACATTTGCCTTCAACTACAGTACGTATAACTGTGATGCAGCAGATACAATTATTTTGTCGATTTTGATGAATTATGTATTTTATTATCTAATTGTGACAATCCGGCTAATCCCAAAAGAAAAGACAGGTTCTATAATCTGAAATAGAAAGGATAGAGACAGAGCTATAATCACCAGATTAGATAACTAACCAGAGCTTGTATGATCGTTCATTAAATCAAATTATTAATTGAACTCATCCTCACATGATACCCACTTTTCAGGTAGTAGTTTTTTTAAAGTGTTGAAGTGATTGAAGTGAATCTGTGTGGATGAGCTGAAACACAAGGTGTGTTGTTGCTGTGTGTGCTCCATAGCATTCGCACATGGCAGCCCTCCAGATGGGGACCGCCTATTGTGGGCGGATTCTGCTCAACAAGCGGATGGAAGGATGGAAGTGTACCGAGACTCAGGAGCACTGCTGGGGCTGAAGGTGAGTCCGTCTGTCCGGCCCATCAGGATTGACCCGTCTGTCTGACTCCTCTGTCTGGACTTCTGTCTATCTATTGGGACCAGTCTGACCTGATGGTCAGAGGCTGTTTATTATTACAGTTGTCCATCACTATTTAAAGGTTGCTTCCCAAATGGAATAGGTTGGCGTTTGGGCCTCACTAAAGAGTATACCCAGCGGACATAATTTGGCAAATTATGTCTTATTGACATCATTTTCTGGTTGTAAACTGGTTTTGTGGTTGAGAAAAAAGACGTTGCTATAAAGAACTTAACAAAACGTCCTTATGCAACATCCAGTACAACCTGATCATGACATCATAATGGAGTCATTACCAGCAGTTTTTCCCGTTGGGTATTCATGCTCAAAAGGCCCATACTGAAGATGATCTAAACATTTTTGAATGATATTTCTGAATGGTATATGATGAGTGGACACTACACCTTTGTATCAGAACAAAATAATAACGATCAAATTCTTCACCACAATAAGCATTGTAAAAACTATGTTGTGGCTATTTTTTATCTGTGTATACATTTTGAAGTGATATGTGTGGCTTAATTACATCATTGTATTATTCATGATTTAATATTCATTAGGCGGCTAATTATTTTCCTGATTAATACTAATGAGCTGTGTCTTGATATCAAATACTTTATGTTCATGCTCAGAACTCTAAATGGCACTCCTTTCCCTATACAGTGTATTCCTAATTTTTACAGAGCCCTGGTCAAAAATAGTGCACTATATGGGGAATAGGGCATTTGGGATATATACATGCTACATTGAACAATGAACGATATCTGCTGGGCACAAACACATCTCTCCAATTTTTCTCTGCATCCTAAACTGTAACCTATTCCTATATAGTGCGCTACTTTTAACCAGGGACCTGGTCAAAAGTAGTGCACCAAATAGGAATAGGTGCGATTTGGGATGCTGTTCTCTAAACTGTACTGGGATGCTGTGAGAGCGTATATACACTATGGTTATAGAAAGATTTCAAATGCTCAGTCAGAGACAATCAGTCTGTAAGTAGGTGGCCAAACATATGTCTAATATTTACAGTATATAACGATTAGACTGTTAGATTCTGATGAAAAGTAGCTTGGCTTCCCTTACTCTCCCTACGCGCTCAATTGAACGATCTGCTGGGCCTGAGCAGCGTGGCTGGTGGAAGAAAGCTGAGCACACACAGCTAGCCAAAGCACAATGAGAGCTAGTACAGTGAGGGCCGGCCAGAGAAAAGTGAGAGTGGCAAGATCCGCAAATCATTACTGATTGAATGGAGCTTCCTGAATTGGTATGTTTGTGTGTCTGGTCAGTGCCTCTTGTGCTGTACGGTACGCTATGTGTTTTTCCGCCCAGCAGCAAGCAGTGACTAAATAGTCTGTTTGTCTCTCTCTCTCTCTCTCTCTCTCTTGTCCTTTCCTCTTCTCCCACTCTCCCGCCGGCGTTACATAAAGCCATTTCATTTAGGAGACTTCCCTAAGCTCCTCTTTGTATGTTGGCATTCAACTGTCATTAAGAGGGGATTTTATTTGTCTGATGCCTGTGGAGGGAGAGTGGTTAGGGGGCTTACAGAGTAGAGCAGAGCTGGGCCAACTGGCCTGCTATAGGGCCCTCCCAGGCCTCAAGTGTTCCAGCACAATGGGAGAGAGCACCAGACAGAGAGAGCAAATTGTGACAGAGAGAGCACCAGACAAGAGAGCACCAGACAGAGAGAGCTGCCTCCCAGGGCTCCAACACACAACACAAACACACAGGGACATTCAACATTATGGAAAGAGATGTAATTTCTTTCACTAAACATGTAGCTACTTTCTATTCTCATTTAAGAAATAGCACCTACGGGCAGAATGACGCTTATGTGGCTACATATGCAATTAGAATTAGCTCTAGATCTGCAGGTTGCAACCAGGTAATAAACAGTTCGTGAAACAAAGTGATCAGTGCATCCATATTCCTTCCCCTGCCAGACCGCTTACACTATATTGAGGATTATGTTATTGTGTGATAATATTCATATACCAACACTACATGTTGATGTGTGTACTCTCTACAGGTGGTGGGTGGAAAGATGACAGAATCTGGTAGACTTTGTGCTTTTATCAACTAAAGTGAGGAAAGGAAGTCTAGCGACACTGTTGGACACCAGACCAGGTACCTACTGACCTCATTTTATACTCTAACTACGCCCCTTACTTCATGTTTAGAACTACACTTATAGATACAATAATTTTTTCAAGCACGCTGAAGATTGTCAATACATTTCTCATGTAAGCACTGTAGATTTAATAAACAACTTCAGTGATTCAAGAATCATTTTGATTACTTGCAGCTGGTGTTGAACTGGGTCAGAACCTTGTTTTAACTTCTGATACCCTTTGACCTTCATTTAATAGCACTATTAATTACAATAATATCATTTGGTTTTTTAATTACAACATGTAAGGAACTGACAGATGTTATTTGTTACATAAGGGTGGCGAACGAGGCCTGTTCAATGATTTATAATATTACCTTAGCAGGAAGAATACAATGATGTATGTTTGTTTATGTGTGCCGTGTTTAATATATATTATATTATATTTTTTTCCAGTAATGTGGGCCTGCTCATGTTTATAACTACACCTGTCATGTTTTTAACTACAATTATAACTATGTTCCCATGTTCAGGAGCTGCACCGTACAGTGACGCCTTGGTGTGTGGATGACTGACTGCATCTCTTGTTTTACAGGCGACCAGGTGCTGGAGTGGAACGAGGTTTGCGCAAGGAGCCACATTTAAAGAAGTTTACAATATGTTTAGAATCAAAGCCAGAACCCCAGGTGGAACTGGTGTCCCAAGGCCCATAGGGTAAGACTCACAACAACAACCACACGTATTACTACTGAACTAATAAAAACTGGAGTGTATTCTCATTCATGCTAATTTGTAGAAATATGTGTCTTGCGATGTGTTTGCAGAGGAGAGAGAGGATGTGAGAAATGGAAAAAGGGAGCTGGAGTGTATTTGAATTTAATTTGTTTTGGACCAGCTTGTTTATTTAACATCTCTGCCTCCCAACCATCCTCCTCCTAATATCCCTCCCCTCCATCAGTCCTCCAGTGTGATGGCAGTAGAGGCTCATATGGGGACTAGCAGTGCGGCACAGTGAAATGAACAGTGGCTGCCGCCCTCAATCTCACTACCCACTTCCCTCTCCTCCACAAACAGCGGGATGCCAATCGTTTTGGAAAGTAGAGATGCCCAGAGAAATCAGAAACTCCCTTTGCTTTGTCAGTGTTATATTTGACCTGCTTTGTGTTGCTGAGGGAGGGAGCTGCTGTACGGTAAACAAGACTAATGCTCTGCTTAGAACTATTCAAATACAGTGCATTCAGTAACAACAAAGATCCCTCCCCCCTCCTCATCCCCTCTCTCTCTCTCTCTCTCTCTCTCTCCCCCCCCCCCCTCTCTTTCTTCTCTCTCTCTCCTTTCAGAGATATTCCTCGAATACCAGACAGCACACATGCACAACTGGAATCAAGTAAGTCTGGCTAGGCCTATCTTTCATTATCCCCTCTCCTTCTGAAGATGTTAGCCAAAAACCACATAATCTTCATAGACAGACAGTGTTTCAGATTTAATCAACCTGACCTCCCCACTGTCTGTCCTGTCTCAGGTTGAGTTCCTTTGAGTCTCAGAAGATGGATCGCCCCTCCATCTCTGTCACGCCTCCCATGAGTCCCGGATGCTGCACCCACAGTACGTAGGACAGCTCTCAGTGAGTACCCTACTAGCAATACCATACACCCTGGCTCTGTCTGGGCCTACATTACCTGCAGGGAAAGGATCATACAGTGAAGCTTCACACAGAGGGTTTGAGGAACAAAGGCTTTCTTTCTCTTCTGCAGTATTCTAGAGAGGGAAGCTGGAGCTCTGAGAGTAGCTGGAGCTCTGAGAGGTGGAGCGTTGTATGGAGATCTGAGAGTAGCTGGAGCTCTGAGAGTAGCTGGAGCTGTGGGAGTAGCTGGAGCTCTGAGAGTAGCTGGAGCTGGTGAGTAGTGAGATCTGGAGAGTAGCTGGAGCTCTGAGAGTAGCTGGAGCTTTGGGGAGTAGCTGGAGCTGGCATGCTGAGCTCTGGAGAGTAGCTGGAGCTCTGAGAGTAGCTGGAGGCTGTGGGAGTAGCTGGAGCTCTGAGGAGTAGCTGGAGCTCTGGAGAGTAGCTGAGCTCTGGAGAGTAGCTGGAGCTGTGGGAGTAGCTGGAGCTCTGGAGAGTAGCCGGAGTTCTGAGAGTAGCTGGAGCTTGGAGAGTAGCTGGAGATCTGGAGAGTAGTGATTCTGTAGCGTAGCTGAGCTCTGGAGAGTAGCTGAGCTTTGAGAGTAGCTGGAGCTCTGAGAGTCTGGTTCAGTTAGACCCATCCCAACCTAACATAGGACCATACATCATGTTAGCCTGAACCATGTTGCTTATTATCTGATGCCTAATATACTCGTGGGGGAGGTGAGTAAAGGTTTGTCAGTTGAGATAAACATGGGAGGAATGAAATTCTGAAACTCAGGAGGCCAGACGGAAATAGACTAGTGCTAACCTCCAACACCTCGAAGTTGTTAACACTCAGGATATTTCATTTTTGGAGAAAGCTATAAAGATAGTTGTGAAATTGCCACAGCTTTTCAATCTCTTCCCTTATGAAAACACATCCATATTATATGTTATTACATAATAATTAAATATATCAAGCTATCAAAAATATACTAGTTATATCAGTAAAATATATCAGTCTATCAAGAAAGTCATATAGTGTATTTGTTATCAGAAGACATGAGAATGTTTGATAGTTGACTGTGTGTTTGCAAACACTGTAAGCCTTATACTGTAATGTTGCTCTCTAGTAAAACTGCTCCTAGAGCCAGAGAAGGAAGGAAGAAGAAGGCAGAGAAGGAAGCTTTTGATGTCAGTGTTCTTTCTGCTTGTTGTTGCTTGGTTTGGTGAGGAGGGGGAGATCTAATCTGTGCTGCTGCTAGCGTCGCCGCCTGGCTCCTTCCCTCTCCGTCTGTATGTAACAGGAGCATGGCAGAGCAGAGGAGAGCTGGGTGAGAAGGGAGCGCAGAGAGGTGGCATACACACACAGGCCCTCAAGTGCATTCATAGGCCTACACCCAGAGGCCCAGCTGACAGTTATGACGCAAATAGAACTCCAGTCAGTTTCTAATCAGGCTGCATGCTCTGATCTCTGCAACTCAACCTGTAGCATAGAAGATCAGAAGTTCTCTTCATTTCATCAATGAGCTGACCTTGAAACCAAAACAGATATTTGAATCAAAGTGTATAGTAGTTATATGTAATTAATATAGTAATTAATATACTGTAGTTATACTGTAATTAATATACTGTAGTTGATATACTGTAGTATATTACCTTGCTGGATCAAGTGCCAGCTGAATAATACATTGGATGCATTATAAATTGTATTGTGTTTATTATTATTATTTATATTCATATTCATATTATTCTCAAAACTGTGTTGAGGGAACAATTGGAATTGAATATGTCATCGTACACAAATGTTAAATGAAGAAAGGAAGGAAAGTTACAGTCAGAGAGCAAGGAAGGGAATGCTTAGTTAGAAGTATCAATCATTTTCTGTGAAAAACGGGAGCGGAGCAGGGATACAGTGTGGAGGTAAGGAACCCACAGATAAGGCCTAAGACAATACAAATACATTAGTGAATAAATGAGATGCAGATTGATGCTAATGAACAGGGGAAAAACACAGCTAGATTTGACTCTCCATCCCCCTCCTCAAAATGTGTTTGTAAGAATGTGGTACATAGGGATCAGTGAGTGTGTGTTTGTTGGTTGTTTTATGGTTTTTTGGTTTTATTGATTTTTCTTTTGTTGTTGCTTAATTTTGAGCACCAGAGCCAAAGCCTTAGTAGAAGAACAGCGCTGTCCTAAATCAGGTAAACACCTGTCTGACTCACAGACTCAAGGTTTCGCCCGCCGTTTTCTTGCCTTTTTGGTTTCTTCCATCTTGGAAAATGCATACCAGGAAATGGAGATCTTTCCCTTTGCAGTGGTATATATATATTATTATATTATTATTATTATTATTATTATTATTGATACCATATAACATGATCATACCGTTGCTACAGGAGCTCTGACCTTGCATGACTAACTAATCTAAAGGAAATATTTCGGAGAGACACTCTTCCGTTGCCAGATCCTGTAGCCTACGCTCAACAGCAACAACAAGCTCAAACACATTGCTCAACATGTTAGCTGACATGGGACTTGACCTAGTCAGCTGCAACAGTGCTCCACATTGGCAATTAAAGGAGGGTGTTCTCAAATGGTTTAGAAAAACTATTACATTTTGTGGGACAAATAAATGAGCTTATTTGTTCTGTGGAACATGAAACCAGACTGGACCCTCATCCTCATTGGCTTGAACTCTCAGGTCCGAATAGGTTGCTGGTAACAACAGCGGTCAACAACTGGTAATCATGAACACAACGTTTGCCAAATATATGTTGGACAATTTTTGAATGGGTAAATGTATATTGCCCGTGTAGCTCAGTTGTAGGCATGATGTATTTGCAACGCTCAGGGTTGTGGGTCTGATTCCCACGGGGGCCAGTATGAAAAAATGTATGCAATCACTAACTGTAAGTCGCCCTGGATAAGAGCGTCTCTACAATGATTAAAATGTAAATATTGCAGTTAAAAGTGGGCTAAGATAACTGTCCCTTATTTTAAAGCAGATTTAAAGTAATATTTTACCATTTGAATTCACTTGAACTAAACATGGCAAGGAGTCTCTATGTTCAGGACCTTTTGAGGAGTTGTATTATTTGCTAGCTTGTGAGAGTTGGAGTGTGATATGATGTTATTTGGGAGATCATATTTGTATATAGGTCCCATCATGTTCAGCACAAGCATCAGCTTAGCTTTAGAACAAAATATATATACTGTAAGTACTGTATAGGAGTTTTGGTATGATATGCATTGTTGGTTTCCTGCTTAAAGGTAGGTGATGTATAGCCAACACTCACACTATCTGTCAGATAAGAGGGTGAGAATGGAAGTCTATAAATAGGTGTGTAGTGTACCCTTGGCTCAGCTCCTGGAGGTCGATCTATTAGCCTTCTGTAGAAGTAGTGTTATGCTCAACTTAACCAGGCCATGCAATAATGTCAATGTAAATGATGAGCCAAATCGTACAGGAAATATAAGCAGGTAATGGCTACATCAGGGGTATCATTTCAATTTCAACTTTTCATGTGAATCTGTTGCATAAGAGTTATAATCATTCATATGGGGGGTATTGTAGTATGGTCAGAGTTTAAATGTTGAGGAAGTTTCCTAGTGGGTTTGACCTGAAGGCCCCTACTGCCTATGTTGTTTGACAATATCAGACTTCCTGACTGATCTTGTATGTATTAAATGATTGCTGTTGCTTTGTGTTGCTGCATGTATAAAGAGATAACTGTGGTAGTAATGCAATGATTTAAGACTCCCTCCTGCCATTATCTACATAAGCAAGTATGGGCAAGTGTGGTTTAGAAGGCTTGATTTTCCTCTAGTATTTCATTTATTTTCTTTAAAACAAATACTTTGCTAATTTTTAAAACAAATATTACATGGATTTTTTTTTGTTCATATTTTTTAGCTTCTAAGTGTTCTCTGTTATGTCCATACTTCGCTCTGACAAGTGTGAAAGGGACATGCCACCTAAGACAGCATGATTGATTTATATGTATATTTTAGCTATACACTGAGTATCTGACACTGCATTGCAGGGCTCTACAGGGCGACCATTTTGATTGCACATACGCCAAAATATTTGCTCTGCGTTTGGAATTGTAATTTAGGAGCACTAGTAATACTTTACAAAAATGAAGTGATTCTAGGTTTAATACCTCAAATATTTGTAATTGTGCTCCTAAATATCTTTGTGTGCGCCAACATTTTTCAACTTACGTGCACATGTGCTGTAGTAAGGAGAGGCTGCATGTGTGTATGTTTCAAATACAATTTCACAACCAAAAGCAGATTAAAGCATGTTAGTAATTTCATGTTGTAATGGTTAGATACAAGAGCCAGGATATGTAGATATTAATATAGATATACATACACATAATCCTTTCCACACAAAAACACACCTAGAAAATGCATAGAGCAGCCGAGAAGATATAGGTATGCTAAGATAGAGTATCATATCTGGTTTCTAGACACTATTAAGCTAATTTAAGCTCTCATTGTTCAACCGTTGCTACTCCTTCTTGATATGATATATATCTCCCTTATTTCATATCTCAACAAACAAGAATGCTTTTAGTACTCCCCCATACTCCCACCCCGCCAAGCATGTGACCTGCTAATGCCTAATAGGTAAACTAGGGGGCAACCCTCCAGGAGAGAGCTGGGGGTGCAGGCATTACTCCAGCCCTGCTCTAATATAACACAACTCAGTGATTCTACTAACCAGCTGCTCACCATGCAGGACCTTGATTAGCTGAATCAGGTGTGTCTGCTAGTTAGTATAGAGCAGTGGTGCTAAACCCTGCACACCCAGTAAAGCCTCCAAGTGGGAGGGTAATGAGGTCACTCCTGATATAGAGCCCCCTCCCCACTGGCAGCCCAGGTGACCATGGGGTGACCCTGTTCTGTCCATCCATAGGCCTAAACCCATGGATGTAAGGGCACCAGCTAATAGTCACCATCCTGGGATGGGTGACCTGCCTTCTAGGAAGATATTGCCTTAGAATCCCTACACAAACTCCACTTCCTCCCTGACAGAAGGTAAGAGTAGAGACAGTAACTACTGGATGATCTAGCTAGCAGCATTTCACTCTACTCCATCCACAGCCATTGGTTAGTGGCTAGACCTATCCTCAATATCCTAAAGTTGTTATTGCTGATTGATACAGATATGGGCTCCCGATAATAGGAATTTATGGTAAGAATGTTGGCTTTATTTAATATATTATATGTAATTGAATTTGGGGAATGCTGCATTGTATTTAAAACTGCTACATCACAAAAAGATCATCACATGTTTTAATTTCTTACATTTACCGACACTCTATGGGTGCTCAGAGAACCCCTTCAGACACATGGAAGTAATAATAGAAAGTTGAACAGGGTCTAACATCACTCACTTCCTCACCAGCTCATTCCATTGTGCGGTGCTTTGCTGTGCCGTGGGTTGACCTGTTCAGTATTCGTTTCTACCATGGTTGTAAATAAAAACAGTTTGAATTATTGTTTCAGCATAAAAAGCAAGAGGAGAACAAAAACGGTAGAAATCTTAGAGCCCAAATGGAACCAGACCAGTATTCCTCCTGTGCACCGGAGCTCCGTGGGTTTACGTTGGAGATCACGCTGTGGGACCAGGCCAGGGCCGGGAGGAGGAAAGCGAGTTCTGGGAGAGGTAAGCCCATCCATCTCTTTTTTTTCAGTAAATATTGTTTTATGTGGATATGATGGTAGGAAGGTAGAGAAAAAGACAAGTATGGTATAGAGGGAGACAGAGATAAGGGGCTGAGGCGATATTCATAACAGGAGTCGGCAACGCTACCACTTAAACCAGTACCAGACTCATCCATCTCTGATATAATACCAAACATACCCATCCAGTCAGATCAATAGTAATCTGATAGTTAACTAATCCAACCAATAGGGTCGAGGTGTTGATAAAACCTACATTCTATAAGTAGGATGATAGCTACTGAGGTTGATGTATGACCCATCATACCTACTGTAACATCAGCACATACACACTCTCTGTCCTCACTGCCAATATTGAGAATTTGTAACTTTTCTAAAATACTCAATTTCCAGAAACTCGCTTTGGAATATTTGAAGACCAGGGAGGAAATAAGCAGGAAATCGTATGTTAATAATAATAATAATATGCCATTTAGCAGACGCTTTTATCCAAAGCACCTACAGTCATGTAAAGCACATTTTTTGTGTGCGTGGTCCCGGGGATCGAACCCACTACCTGGTGTTACAAGCGCCGTGCTCTACCAGCTGAGCTACAGAGGACCACATGTTCAATCAGGATTTTTTGAAAACCTCATAAAAAAATGGTTTATGTGGGCCAGGCGTGTGGAGGTCTTGATCTGGACAGTTAAGTAGTGGGTTGAGGTGACTGTGAGTGTTGTGTGTGTGCATGCGGGTGTGTGTGTGGTGTGTGGGGTTTAGATCTGATAGAGCTGAGCCTGCTGGAGGCCGATGAGCCTCACCAGGCAAAGACCCAACACGTGTCCTCCATGGCCCCTACCCATGGCCGCCAACTCCCAGCGCAGACAGCTCCACGGAGAGAGCCCACGCTGAGGCTACCCATACAGACTCCTCCGCCCTAATAACCATAACCTGGGGTACTAGTTTCTATACTAGAACTACAGGAAAGCTCCTGTCTGTTCAAGACCCCAAACCTCAGGATAGGAATTACATACATGAGTGGCGAACCAAACTGGCCCATTTCGTAAGACATGCACTGTGAAAAGTGACAGAAAGTCAGATAATTTTGAAAAGCCAATATGGTGGCAGGCAGGTGCCCTGTTACCAACTGTCTTTGCCTGCCTGCCAAAGCCTTATGATTTAACAGTGCATTGAACACTGCTAGGTATGTTGGACATGGTAAGATATCTGTTTGTGATCCTTTCACGACCTGCCAACCTGATACTTACAGAAAAAAGGCCCGTATTCGTACAATTCAGGTAACGGCCCCGCATGTTGTTCCATGCTGCTTTCGCCACTGAGCCTCTCTTCCACTCAGTGTTGCTTGGCTCATAAGAAGACTGCGCCTCTCCTCTGCTTCAGTCTATTGCACTGTTCTCTACCTCCAAAGTTTTCATGCCACTCCTCCATTAGCTATCTCACAATTCCCCTCGATCCTCAAGCGATGCTCCTCCTCCGCTCCACCCTGCACCTTAGACAAGATGGCCGCCGCATGGTCAGCCTCAGACCCAGCAGGTTTCTGTTTTCCAGTCCAGATCCTGGTGATTTAGCTATATCAAAAGAGCTCTGTCCACCCCTCTGTTTATCATTTGAATATGTTGACCACTTGTTTTCCCAGTGCAAGCATCATCTCATCTCCCCTACTCGATGCCAAATTTTCCCTTTGAAAAATATTATGATAATTATCTGGTTTTTGTTCTTCTTCTCCTTGGCTTGTGTCTGTGTCTCTGTTGTCTGTTGGGTGTGAACTTGTATTTGCACTTGACTTGGATATACTTTAATGTATGTAACCGCACATGTATTTCCAATGTTAAGGCTTGAGATTATTGATATGATAGCTGAGTTTTACCAATTTTAGGCGCCCAGAGGGAGGTGAAAGAGTGACGCTCTAAAACAGGAGCATTAAAACAGTTTCTGCCCATCTGAGATGTGAGGGGGAGAGAGGAGAGTGTGGGAGAGAGAGAGAGAGAGAGAGAGAGAGAGAGAGAGAGAGAGAGAGAGAGAGAGGGAGAGGAGAGAGAGAGAGAGAGAGAGAAAAAGAGAGAGAGAGAGAGAGAGAGAGAGAGAGAGAGAGAGAGAGAGACAGAGAAAAAGAGAGGGAGAGAGGAGGAGAGAGCGGTGCCAGAATGTGGCCTTTGTCATTTCTGTGAAAGCCTAAGTGTCAGCGCTGATTTGGGTTGATGAACAGTGAAGAAGTCAGAAAAGCAGCCAAGTTTAGAGTGAGTGTGGGACGACTTGGGTGAGGGCGAGGAGGGAGGGAGATGTTCTGAAGGACAATAAATTGCAGAATACTCTCAGACTCTGATCTTCAGATGTAGTAAAGCACCACCGTGAAAAACATGGAAGGCTATAGTAGATGGAGAGGACCACACAACATTGTTTACATCACATCCAACATCATGTCTCACACTATCTATATGTTACAGTTGTTTTTGAATTTATTATATAAAATATAGCTAAATAGGCAGTCTCTACGTTGGTGGGTAAAACCAGAAGAGGCAGACTTATATTTTGGAGAGATTGTAGGTTTGGGCCCTGGTTGTAAAGTGTGGTAGTATTGGTAGAAGAACGTGACTTTGATGATACAATATAATACTGTTAAATAGTACGTAAAAATAAATAGTGTTTATTTCTGTGTCTGCGGCTTTCCCTGACTAAAATCCAGGACTGGCTATCATTCAGACCAACCGACATCACTGGTGACAGCTAGCACAGAGCCATGGTCTGACCAGGGAAGAGGACAGATCCTCTGCAGAACTAACCTCTATATCCTTCTCTTCTCTTCTTTCTTCATCTCTCCTCCAGGATCTCAGAGAATCAGCGACAGTGAGATCTCTGACTATGACTAGAAGATGGTGTTGGAGTTGTGTAGGTAAGATATATTGACAGAGTCACATGAATAATAATCATAGTCGTCACAGTATAATGTTGAACAGCTAACGCGAGGGGTAAACAGTATATGAACATACAGCTGTATGTATGTCTATGTGTACTGTAATGTATCAGTATTATGTTTTAGAAGAAGGTAGCTAGCTAAGATATTGCAGCAGCTCTATGGGGTTAACAGTGAGTTTTTTTCCTTTCCTCTGCACTACAGTAGATAGCTGCTCTCCTCTACGCAGGCAGCAGGCGCCCACGCTAGTCGCAGCCTGATGCTGCTGCACTTCAAATGAGAGGCTGTTGCGAGAGAGAGAGAGAGAGAGAGAGAGAGTTAGCGAGAGAGAGAGAGAGAGAGAGTTAGCGAGAGAGAGAGAGAGAGAGAGAGAGAGAGAGAGAGAGAGAGAGAGAGAGAGAGAGAGAGAGAGAGAGAGAGAGAGAGAGAGAGAGAGATAGAGAGAGAGAGAGAGAGTGAAGTGAGAGAGAGAGAGCAGAGAGAGAGAGTTAGCGAGAGAGAGAGAGCGAGAGAGAGAGAGAGTTAAAGCAGAGAGAGAGTTAGCGAGAGAGAGAGAAGAGAGAGAGAGAGAGAGTTGAAGTAGAGAGAGAAAGAGAAGAGAGAGAGGAGAGAGAGAGAGAGAGAGAGAGAGAGAGAGAGAGAGAGAGAGAGAGAGAGCAGATTACTGTAGAAGGCCAGGCATAATCCCAGACAGCTGTGTGTGTAATAGATGAGGAGGAAACCCTCCCACCTCTGTAACATTCCTCATCAGTCCCCCTCTCTCACATCACAGCCTCCTCCCTCACTACGCCTAATGATGTCCCTTCACTCAGTGGGAATACCCTCCCCTCTATCTTCCCTCCCCCCTTTCTCCCCCCCCTCCTAACTCTCTCCCTCTCAAGCTTCCCTGCCTCCCTCCCTCTCTCTCCCCACCCATTTCTCCTCACCCTGTTTCCAGAGATTTATATCCCTTTCCTCCATCCTCTCCATATCAAACTACTGATACTATATCAAGGGAGAAGAGATGATACATTCTCACAGGAATAAAAGATTGATTGGTTTTGTTTGTCTTTTTTTAGTAGTTTCTCTTCTCCCTGAATTGAGATAAATAACTGCTGTGGTTTTAACTAAGTAAAGGATATACTTTCTTCTGCTGGTTATGGTTCTGTTAATTAAGATCTGAGGTTTTCCTCTATATATATATATATATGTAAAATTTTAGTATAAGTTGTCAAGAGAACCAATGAATTACATTTTGGGTTGTGCACGCGAAGGCAAGCTGATTGGGTAGAGCTGATTAGAGCCCAGTGTTGGGTGTTAGATAGTGAAACAAACATGTCAGGTGGAATTGGTTTAATGTTTTTCTATATATCAATTATAGTAAATATGTATGCTGTAGTGTTATGCAGGACTTGATTGTGAATCATTTTAACATAATATTCATGCACATAATACTGTCCATTTATGTTAACAGGTTCTTCTATGCATAATTTGAAGAAATTCAGGTTTCACAATGCAGCAACCTAACTTTCAAACATATTTCTAAGAGAAAACCAAATTATTTGGAGATAATTTATAAAAGTATAAAAGTATCAGACTAAAGTAGGTTGAGTAATTCCCATATTTTATAACGTTGTGTTTTTTAATCCTACCTGATTACGGTTACGCTTAACTCATTTTAATGTACAATAACTCATTGAAATATTAATCAACGTGCACAGTGCAAAAGGATTTAACCACATGGCTTGGCATGGATGATTATTGAATAATGAACTCATTCAAGTTTATGGACTAATCAGTTAGCAGGGAAAAGTATTATAATGTTTCTGATTTTTTAAAAGCTATTTTCATGTTTAATGCAAAAATGTTAACCGCAATGACTTGAATCACATGAATATCGATTTGAGACCAAGCCCTCATTTATTTGAATATAGAGAGCCTCAGCATTTTGAAAATTGGAAAGCCATCAACCATTATGCCACTGTGTGCAACTTCAAAATGAAAGAATCCTCTGAAAATGAAATGTTAAGAAACCTAAATAAATTTTGTTATGCTATATGTCATATTTGTCACTGCTTGACAGTATGGTTGTTATTTGCAGCAGTGTGTATGGTTAATAGAGGAAAAAGGTGTAGTTGGGTACAGATCGGTGTGTGCTGCCTTGCCAACTAGACAAGACAGTACACACAGATCTGGGACCAGGTTAGAAAGGCTGTGCTCAGAACAATGAGTCTGTCTCTGAATGACTTCTGACATCCGCTCCCCTCTCGTTTCTCTCTTCTCTCTCTCTGTTTCTGTTCTCTCTGTTTCTCTGTTGTCCCGTCTCTCGTTTTTCCCCTCTCTCGCCTCTCGGCTCTCCGGGCCCTCTCTTCTGTTTCCGTCCCTCTCATCCAGACTACCGGGCAGAACGCAGGGACCTACATAGTCTAATGCCAATTCCGTTCAACAGCGATGTCATCCAACCACTGCTCGCGTGCAGATATGATCCGGGCGCGGTCGCTGGGTCTCCCAATGCCCTCCACAGAGTGTAACTTTCCCACCTCACTTATCCCCCATCTAGCCCAGCATCCCAAGTTGCATCCCTTACACAAACAAACAGGCTGGTGCCAAACTGCACCATACTGGGAACTGAGAACCACAACTGATATCAGAGGTTGTCCTTTTTAAGTGGTATCTCTGGGAGGAAGTTGTCTTGATAGTAGAATGTTTAATCCAAATAACCGCACTGGGATCTCACACACACTGAAGTGATAGCATTAAGGTGAGTAGGTGCATATCCTAGCCACTAGGAGACACTGTGGGGAGTTTGTACTGTGACTGTACAGTACTAGGGGGGGTGATCCGGTGATTCTGTTGTATACAGCAGAAGTTGGACCCCGGCTATGACATTTGGACCCCGCCGCCTCAGTGGCCAGCTCCTCCAGTAGAGGGGACCGCGCAGTGTGTCGATGACCACCACTCACCTGACAGGTAGATATACCTGTCTCCACAGCTTGACACAGCTTGAACAGCCTAACACAGCCCCACACAACCCTCACACAGCCTCACACACCAGCTCCTGCAGACAACACAACTAACTGGGACTGACAGGGTTCAACCCGATGTTATGCAGCCACAAGACTGTGTAACTGTTAGACCTCTGAGCTAAAGGCATTAGCTCTGAGCTAACCCAAATGTTCAGGTCTCAGGCACGGTTACTAATCACATGAGCGTGGTTTCACTGAACTGCCCTGTTACACAACCATACACCTTGTCATGAAATCTGCCTGATGCTTTCACACCTAGAACTGCTATACGGATATCTCAACAAGTGCTCACATGTAACCTGTCCCTTTTCCTAAAACGTCCTCATGAACTCAAATCTCCTCTCTGATGTCCTGCAACCTGGATATTAAATTAACCTCTTCTCTTCTTTGTGTTCAAATCCTGTTGCCTTATTAATACCAGAGCGGGACATTAACTCCGGTGCTCAGACTCATTAGAATCACAATGTGTGCATCCAAATAGCACCCTATTCCCATATAACTACTTTTGAACATGGCATAGTTTCAAGTTTGTTGTATTAGTCGAATGTACGGATACTTACGGTATACATGGTCAACGAAATGCTTGCTTGCAGGTTCCTTTGGACAATGCAAACAATAAGAACTAAGGAAAGATAAACAAGGTGTCCAAAGTAATGCGCTATGTAGGGAATAGGGTGCCATTTGGGACGCAACCCATACAACTACATTTTAAACACATGACAATTTACTAGAGGTTATAGTAGATAATTATATATGGATAGATTATAGTCACCATATAACTAGAATGTAAATGCATGCCAATATACTGTAGATAGATTACAGTGACCATAGAACCAAACACATTCCAATCACCCTTTAATGAGTGTAGTAATAGAGTTTAATAGCAGCTGTTAATCGTGAGAGGGAATCAAACTACAGTATAACACCACTGTCTCTTCTATGTGTTTCACTGGAGCCTTTTGTTATTTCCCATATGGCATCTTATTCCCTATAGAGTGTTCTACTTTTCACCAGAGCCCTATGATTCTTGGTCAAAAGTAGTGCACTATGTAGGGAATATTGTGCCATTTGTGACACATCCTGTGTTTGCCTGGGGCCATGTGGTGTTATGATGTTCCTTCCTCCACCAGCACCTGAGACTATAGTAATAGAATCTCTAGAATGGACAACCCCACCAAGTCATTACCCATCAGTGTACTGTCAAATTGCTGTGGTCTGAGGGGCCTTTCCCCATTCTAGTCATACTGTTTCTATGGCAGTGCCAGACAGGTCCCGCTTACAGCACCAACACCAGCCCAGCGTCTCAGACATACAGCTCAGCCTTGGCACAGTTCTCTTCTCCTTACTTTACTTACCTCCTCCCATCGTCCAATTAAGTTGATTTGATATTTCTGAGGCGAGGATGGTTGAGGCAGTCTAAATCAGGGAGCCAGACACAGGAAATGCACTTATCTAGATTGTGTGTGACAGACAGTTGCTCCACTAAGACTGTATTTCAGCTTCTCCTTAATCAACTACTGCTGTTATTTATTGAAAACAGTAGAAAATTAGGAAACAGGAAATGAGTCTATGTGTACTTAAAATTAGCACCCTATTCCTATAGAAGTGCACTACTTTTGACTATAGCCCTATGGGACTGGTCAAAAGTAGTGCACTGTAAAGGGAATAGGGTGCCATTTGGGATGCATTCATAGATAATTTGGAAATGACCCAGTCTACCTCTAAATAATAATAATACTTTCTTACATCATTATTTTTGGGAATTTACATTTTTGAGAGGTTGTTTATATTGTGTTATTTTGTTTTGAAATCCAACAACATATGGATGTACTTTAGTTTGTTTTTCAGTTTATGTTGTAAAGTTGATGTACAGACATTTGGACAGTTAGGGGGCCATTCCTGAATTGGATTGTGAATCCCATACAGTAACACCAACAACGTTCAGTATCTTACAAGGTTTGGTTTGAATCCACTGTGACTGATGTTGGTTTGCAGCAGCATGTGTGTTACAGTACGAACAGTAAGTTAGGAGCGCCTCATCATGCATCGCAATGGGTTTTCTAACCTGAGGAAGGACTGCACCAACATCCTCTCCTTCTCTCCCCGTCTCTGTATCGCTATCTCTCTCTCCGGTTCTCTCTCGCCCCCCCCCCGGTCTCTCGCATCCCCCCCCGGTTCTCTCTCGCTACCCTCCCGTGGTTCTCTCACTATCCCCCTCTTTCCCCAGTGTTTCTGCTCTCTCTCTCGGGCTCTATGCTATCTCTCCCCCCGTGTCTGTCGGAACCGCTATCTCTCTCTCTGTCTCTCTGTCTCTCTCTCTCTCGCTGTGTCTCTCTCACTTTATCTCTCTCCCCGTGTCTCTGTCGCTATCTCTCTCTCTACTGTGTCTCTCTCTCGCTCTCTCTCTCTGTGTCTCTGTATCTATCTCTCTCTCCTGTGTCTCTCTCTTGTCTCTCTCTCTCTCTCTCTCTCTCTCTCTCTCTCTCCCTGTGTCTCTCTCTCGCTATCTCTCTCTCTCTCTCCCTGTGTCTCTCTCTCACTATCTCTCTCTCTTTCCCAGTGTCTCTCTCCCGCTAACGCTCTCTCTCTCCCTGTGTCTCTCTCTCGCTCTCTCTCTCTCTCTCCCTGTGTCTTTCTCTCACTATCTCTCTCTCTCTCCCTGTGTCTCTTCTCTCTCTTTCTCCCTCTCCTCCCTCCCCATTCAGCCCCATCCAACCATGTCTCTGTTCTCTCCCTTCATGTCTCGCAGCCATTTTCTCACCCTACCTCGATCCAGACGCTGTCAACCTAGTGATGATCATCAGAAGGAATCCAGGTAGACCCTTACCTGACAGTGCATGTTCCTCCCTCCCTCCCACCCTCCACTCCGTCCCCTGTCTGTCTGTAGGAAGCTGCTGGCCTATCAAGCTTCAAGCCTGTGTTGGTTTAATGGCAATGGCACACAAACCTATTCACTTCACATCCCAAGCCAATGCCATTGACGACACAACGTGTGGTGTGGTGTGGGCAGCCAGGTATATATTTCTCCCTTCCAGGACAAATATACTGTATATGCATCAGTGTAGTGTGTGGCCTTTTGTAGAAAAAAAGGTGCTATCTAGAATCTAAAAGGGTTATTTTGCTGTCCCCGTAGTAGAACCCTTTGAATAACCCGATTAGGCTCCATGTAGAACCCTTTCCCCAGAGGATTCTATATGGAACCCAAAATAGTATTTGTTATCTTAGATTGTACCTTGAGATATACCTCAAAGAAACTAGCCTGTCAATACTGTGAAATGGATGTGTCCTGTGGTTTGTGAAGAGTTGTCCAGCAGAGGTAGTTACCCCTGCCCAGTGTCCACCCTGTGTTGTACCAGTGTATATGACGGTATATGAATCCTATATATCTGATATACAGTCCTTATGATGGCTACCCATCCACAGCGGTCAAGGTGGATGTTGTGTTTGGATCAAACCACAAGAGAATAGTAGAGGTACAGAGAGTTGGTGCGCCCCCATCAACTGTCCCCTTAACAGTCTACAGAGAGTTGGTGCGCCCCCATCAACTGTCCCCTTAACAGTCTACAGAGAGTTGGTGCGCCCTCATCAACTGTCCCCTTAACAGTCTACAGAGAGTTGGTGCGCTTCCATCAGTTGTCCCCAGGGTCATGTGAATACCAGGTTCCATCCACAGGTTCATGACCTTCTCTCACTCTGTCCCACCTGACCAACCTGGTGTTAAGGTATTCTTAAAACACACATTGACTCCCTCTGACCGCTCTCTTTTCGCCAGCCGCAACCACCGCATATCCAACATCAGTCGAGAAGAGGCAGTCAGGTTACTGCGCTCCACTAGGATGTCCCGGAGCCCACTCTGAGGGCGCTGTGCTCCTCCTCTGCTTCCTTCGACTATGACTACAAGAGGTATTCACATTACAGTGTCTCTACGTATATATCCACAGTCAGCCATTTTGTGGGTCTTTTTCTCTGTAGTCGTCTGTATGACATTAACATTTTTCTATGTGATTGTAAAAGGTGATG
This sequence comes from Coregonus clupeaformis, assembly GCF_020615455.1. Taxonomy (NCBI): domain Eukaryota; kingdom Metazoa; phylum Chordata; class Actinopteri; order Salmoniformes; family Salmonidae; genus Coregonus; species Coregonus clupeaformis. The sequence continues at coordinate 36,385 of NW_025534928.1, forward strand.
AACCCCCACGTGATATCCTGGGTGATATCTGGTTCTGGAGCATGTCATCACAGCTCTGCTCAAGTTGTGTACTAGACCCATAAACAACACAACTGCCTCCGATTACTGTGTAATATTGAGGCTGCTGCGAGCTATCGTGTCTCGACATCAGTTGTGACACGTATCGTACTCTGTTGATGTTTTGTTGTCATGCCTACTAGTCTACCATCAGTGGTTGTTTTGGTGATGACTGGTGTCCTGTTTGTATCTGGGTAAATAAAGGTTGGTAGCTCTGATGCTCAGCTCTGCAGGTAATATAAGGGCTGCATTGAACAAAAGGACACATGGCCTTTTGATGCTACACTACTATTATTATGCTGCTGGTGGTAATGGGCTGTTTACCTTACCTTTATTAATGCATGGTTGTCTCTAACATTACCCCCACCATCTTGGATGGCCTGGATTATTATTAACAGTGGTTAACTGTATGTCTGCAGTTGGTATTTTATCTGGCCCTCTCTGTCCTCTTCAAACTATGTCGTTTTCATTCTGATGAAGGCCAATATGGCCGAAAAGGTCAATACCACTAGAATAAAGGATATTTTTATAATCTCAAGAACGAGAACTATGCCTAGCCATTCTCCTCATGCTGACTCTCAGAGGGTCTGTCTGTTTCTCTTCTGTTCTGGACCTGACTGACTTTCTCTATGCTAAGAGTGCTAAGTATGGGAAGCTCAGCCTTGCCCCATTCCCAGGCTGTGCCAGCACTATGATGGCCTAGGTTCAGGTTCAGGTTCCCCCAGGTGTGTGTGCCAGGCCCAATGTTGTGATGTGCCAGTTCAGCGGGCTGGGCCGAGCCGGGCACTCCCAAATGATGCCCATGTCCTTATATAGTGCACTACTTTTGACCAGAGTCCTATGGGAACTGGTAAAATGTAGTGCACTAAATAGGGAATAGGTTGTCATTCGGAACGCAACATCACACTCTCAGCACCCCCCTGGAGTAATGCTGCAAATAGCTCCTCCTGGGTTCCCATCGCTGCCATCTGGCTGTCAGTCAAAAACGACACGCCGTGCATTTTCTCTCCAGCAGAAAAAAACGATGAGTCGTCAGAACTGAGGCAGCGCAACTGACTTTATTCAAGTGTCACAAAGTTTCCCTGAGCGAGGCCGCGGCCCAGATAGCTTCTCTCTCTCTCTCTCTCTCTCTCTCTCTCTCTGTCTGTCTGTAGATTGGCAGGGAGATGAATGGTTCTCACGTCCTATGGCAGTCACACAGTCACAGAGGAAAGGTGAGGAGAATAAATGTCCCTTCCGCTTCCATTCCAACTGTGTGTCTTCTCTTTCTGCTATATTCAGACAGATTAGGAGAGAGAGAGACAGAGACAGAGGGAGAGGGAGAGAGAGAGGGGAGAGAGAGAGACAGAGAGGGAGAGTCAGAGAGAGAGAGAGGAGTGGCTCAGAGCCCCGGGTGAGTCGCTGGGGCCCGTGAGGCCCCTGAGAATGGGCCCCTGCCAGCACAGTAGATCTAGACAGTGACCTTGGATAGAAGCCATGCTCCTCACACATGATTGGCTGTAGAACTAGAAAGCAAAGTATTTGTCTGTGTCCCAAATGGCATCATATTCCCTTTATAGTGGACTGCTTTTGACCAGGCCCAATAAGGTTGAGATGGCAAGTCTATATTGTGGGGGACTTCATATTGTAGCTACTTCAGTAGATGTATAGTTTTAGTAGGAGTAGTGCAGTGGTAAGCAACGTAATAACAGTGTAGATGTTACATAGATGCATATATGTTACAGTAGCACTGGTGCTGTTGTAGATCTAACTAGAGTTTTAATGTTTCTACTGTGCAACAAAGGTGTGCAAAATATTATCAGAGTATATACTAACCACGCCAGACTTGGGCTGTTTGAGTTAATATTTAGACTGGGTTGAAATCCCAAGGGAATATTCTGAACGGTAGAGAGAGAGAGAGCAGAGCTATGGTTCTATGGTGTACTACAGTATCCATCACAACACACCTCTAGTAACTAACAAGTTGTTTGATTCTGAAATCTCCTTTACTGTTCAAAGCCATCAATCCCTGGACGTAACGACCTGAGGATCGTAGACCACTAATGATTATGATGATGGTCACCATCGTTAAAGTCTCAGGCAACGTAAGGTCATTCACTGGCTGATGAAGTGGCTGTGTTGCGATTGGCTGGTGTAGAACAGGAGTGACCCGAACGCTGTGTTGCGATTAGCTGCTTTACAACAGGAAGCAGGAAGCATAGCCTCTGCTGGACAACTTTCCACTCAATTAACATTCACTATTTTAATGTGCTGCCACCGTGTTCTCAGTGTTTTGTGTTTTTGACTTTGCAAATGCTGCTCATGTCAGATGATAATCCACATCTGGTCAAAATAAGGTATTTTTCTTGATGAGCATTTGCAATGACAATGATATGTCTAACTGATGTGACCTGATCTTCAAGATATACACATGCTATTGAGAGGTAATAACACTTATTGCCTATGAAGATGCTTATGGAACAACACACAACAAAACAACAGAATATTCTTGTTTTTTATTGTACATAATGATACTGTGTACATGTGTATGCATGTGAAATGCATTTTATTCCATTTTATTTCCAAACTGCTCAAAGTGCCAAAAATATATTTTCTTGGTCTTTTTCCAACTGCATTTCAGTTACATTTTACAATGGCAGGGCGGCGACAGCTTCAGGCATGTACCGTGCAGGAGTATTGTAAGCTAGTAGGCTGAATGGAAACCAACCAACACATGCTATTCCACTATTTTCTCACATCTCACCCAGTGTCTCTCACTCACAGACAGATTCCAAAGGGCCTCCCACTCACTCACTCACTCACTCAGTCACCTACCACAGATGAGGGACACATTGTCCCCTGCCTGTCCCTGTCCCTGTCCCTCCCTGTCTCACCACATACCACTGCTACGCCCTGTTCCTACTCTACTGTAGGTGCCAGCAGGTCCCTCTGGGGCCCAGCCCAGGGACCCAGGCCATGCAGCACTCTGCTGTATCATATCACCTGATCATCATCAGCAGCTCCACTGAGCCCCCTCCTTCCTTCCCTTCTCTCAATAACGTGTTGCAGGAACCACGGAGCCGTTGATAGGCATGAGTATCACAGCAGGTCCAGGTCAGCTGACCAGCGTCCCCGCGCTAGAGCGCACCACCACCTCCCGCTCAGCGGTCCACGGAGCGGCCCGACTCCGCCCTCATGAGGTCCATGCCGTCTTTACCCTCCGGACGCTCCGCCCCTCCCTCACCTGCCTTAACGAGGTGACCAGACAGACACGTCTACAGGAGGCTGGTGTCATTTTAAATCAGACGACGGGTTCATTGTAATGGCTGGAATGGAGTGAATGGGATGGAATCAAACACATGCGTTTGATGTGTTTCATACCTTTCCATTTCTGCCATTGCAGCCATTAAAATGAGCCCATCCTCCGATTTCTCCTCCCACCAGCCTCCACTGCATAGCTACTGCCCCACCAATCCAAAGAATAACCAACAACCACCACCCACCCCTCTCTCTGCCTGTCTCACTGCAACCAACCACCACCCACCCAGCATCCAATCAGCATCCAGCCAGCTCACCACTTTATCATTTACACCCCCCCACCCCTAAAGCAACGAATGGTGCTGCATTTCCTTCCCCATCCCAGACTGGTAGTAGACTAGATACTAACTCTTTTCGTTTTTGGAACACACTACTTATACAGTACTTTGACTGAGTATAGTAGTGCTGGACCACAATTGTGATTTTCTTTCTTTACTAACATGACCTATTATTATCTAGTAATTACATTCTTTATTCCAGTTTTTATTTTTATTTTATTTTTATTTTTTAGTAGACCGTCAGATCGCATGGTGGCATTGGTCCACATTGAACGAACGCCCATGGGTGCTGTCCTCACTCTTTCCTTGCAGCTTGATGGGTCGAGTGAAACATGCGATTCATCACCTTGCTACTGATGCTACATTATCTCTAGCATGTCATGTGCCAAATGTAATTGTTTATGTGCTTTAGAGTTCACCGACTGAACAGGTTAAGGTACCAGTACACCTTTCGATACAAGCCATTTTCGGGCAATAACTTTTAGTCATTAGAAAATTAAGTGATAATTCAAGCTACAGTATTAAATGGATGCTTCTACATAGCCTGACTTCAAAACAGATTCTCAGAAGCCCTTTTGAATACAGATTTGTTTAGCAGACACACATGCTCAACTGGCAGATGCTGTAAAAACATAATAAAAGTCTTATGGGACAAAGAATATCTGTTGAGAATACGTTCAATACGATATATTTTTTTAAATACACTACAGAAAGTAAAAGGCATTTAGTTATTCACTTGATCAGTTAATTGATCAGGTAAGTGTCCAGCTTTCACCGATCCAACAACATGGCAGCATCCCTGGTTGAGCATGGACATGATTGTTCACAACATGTCCAGTATATATATGAACTGACATATATATGTGTTTGATACAATCTTTTTCCCATGTTTGGTTCATTAGCAACCCAAGTAGACAGTACTAGTTTGTTTGTGATGTGTTGATGTTTCTACAAGCAGCCTGAAACCATCCTATCCTCTTACATAACAAAGCAAAGCACGCTGGGAAATGTAGTCCTTCTGCTTGTCCAGGGCCTTCCAACCAATCACAGGTCAGCTCTGTGCATGACCTCTGATCCCTGACTCACCCAGACTGTACCACTTTATGTGTCGTCGCCCCCCCACTAGGGCTAACCCCCGCAGCGGATCGGCCCAAACCAGCCCCACCAGTACCCCGATGTCTGACAGGAGAGGAGGTCGGCAACTACCACAGCTTCCACCCACAGGGACCAAGGGCAGAAGTAAGTTCTCAGCTTATTTTCTATAATCAGCTCTGGGCCTCAGTGGCATCACTGTCACTCTGGTATCTTTGGTGTGGTTTGGTGACACCTCAAGGCTTTTCTCCATTGGTCACTATGGTCACTTACTTTGGAACAGGTTTGACTTTGATTGAAGCATTTCTTTGTCAGAAGCAATTGTTTCTTGTTATTTGCTGTTCTTTAGCTGGGTATGGCACCTTGAGATATGTGTTATTTTGTGCCATTAACCTCTGAGTGGGAAAAGGCTCATGGCAAGTTTAACAGATACTGCTGTCTGTTGGTTCACTCTGGTCAGTTGCTCATGAACGACAGAGCTTGGCTCAGAATCTCTCGACTCTTCCAACATTGTTAAGCTGTGTCTTCTGTCTTAGTGAGTTTGTTGTGTGTTCTTATGTTATCAGTGTTAACCAGGGTGTCCTGTGGACGGTTTAAAACATGTATTGTAACCTTGGTCAGTCAGCGATATTGGTGATGTTGTCTCTTCATAAACATTTGATGTTTTTTATTTTAACATACACTACCGGTTAAAAGTTTTAGAACGCCTACTCATTCAAGGGTTTTTCTTTATTTTTACTATTTTCTGCAGCGATACTTAGTGGGCTTAGTGGGTCTATCATTTGTTTTTCAACAGGACAATGACCCAACATACCTCCAGGCTGTGTAAGGGCTATTTTACTAAGAAGGCGAATGATGGAGTGCTGCATCAGATGTCCTGGCCTCCACAATCCCCCGACCTCAACCAATTTGAGATTGTTTGGGATGAGTCGGACCGCATAGTGAAGGAAAAGCAGCCAACAAGTACTCAGCATATGAGGGAACTCCTTCAAGACTGTTGGAAAATAATTCCAGGTGAAGCTGGTTGAGAGAATGCCAAGAGTGTGCAAATCTGTCATCAATACAATGTAGAAAATAGTAAAAATAAAGAAAAACCCTTGAATGAGTAGGTGTTCTATGTTGAACAGTCGTCAGTTTCGTGTTATGACTTCAGAGTGCTCAGGTGAGATGTAGACTATTTGTGTTTTAAACGTGTTATTCCGTAACCAGTGTAGGTGTTGTTAGTAGTAGTAAAGTAATTTATCCAGAAACAACAGTACATGATTCAGGCTGGGAAGGCTATAATGTAGTGGCCTTAACTCTCTTTAGTACAAGAGGTATACTGAGCTACATGCAGAGAGTTAATCTAGAACCTCCTGTACTGTAAGACTCTCTCCTTAGTGAGGAATCAGAACTAGTACCTCCTGTATTGTAAGACTCTCTCCTTAATGAGGAATCAGAACTAGTACCTCCTGTACTGTAAGACTCTCTCCTTAATGAGGAATCAGAACTTGTACCTCCTTTACTGTAAGACTCTCCTTAATGAGGAATCAGAACTAATACCTCCTGGACTGTAAGACTCTCTCCTTAATGAGGAATCAGAACTAGTACCTCCTGTACTATAATACTCTCTCCTTAATGAGGAATCAGAACTAGTACCTCCTGTACTATAAGACTCTCTCCTTAATGAGGAATCAGAACTAGTACCTCCTGGACTGTAAGACTCTCTCCTTAATGAGGAATCAGAACTAGTACCTCCTGTACTGTAAGACTCTCCTTAAGGAGGAATTAGAACTAGTACAGACAGCGTGATCTGATTTCTCTTACTGAAGCTCTTCTGGGTCACAGACAGAATCCCATCTTAAACCGTTTGATTCATCAGCACAAATGTATTGTTCTCATTCGATCCTCAGTGCTAGTTTAACTCTCCCTAAAATGTTCTGACAGGTTGTAACAGAGCGTGTCACATGATGTAAGGGTGTGGTGATGGAAGGGAGGGGACGAGCCTGAGTTCTATGCATTGTGAATTGACGGATTAGCTGAGTGGTGATTGGAGGGAGCGGGACGGAGAGAAGGAGAAGGGAGCAGCAGAGAGAGATGGAGGGAGAGAGAGCAGAAGGAGAGAAAGAGAAGGAGGTGAGAGCAGAGCGAAAGAGAGAAAGCCTAGGCGGTGCTGAGAACTTGTCAGAGCACTCCCAGAACTCCTTCATCATTGTCAGAAACCATGAGCACTCCTCTCTCCTCCTAGTCTGCAGCCAGCCAGCCAGTCTCGCTCCTGCCCTCTCTCTCCTATCCCCCTTCCCATCTCCCCATCTCTCCTCTGTCCCTCCTCTCTCCCTCTGTCCCCATCTCTCTCCTCTCTCCTCTCCCCCCTTCCCCTCTCCCCCTCTATCCTCTGTCCCTCCCCTCTTTCCCTCTTTCCCTCTGTCCCCACCTCCCCTTTCCTGTCTCCCCGTCTCTATCCTCTGTCTCTCTCCCCTCACCCCTTCCCGTTTCTCCCCCTGTCTCTCCCCTTCCCCTCCCCCATCTCTCTCCCCTCTCTGTGATGGGGTAATGGCAGCGGGTGGGCAAATGGGGGAGGTAATCTAATGGTTTGATCCAACCCTGGGTTGACGCTCCCACAGAGCCCTACAGTATGACACAGCCAGGACTTATGTAATCATGGCACTAATGCTGCTGCTGGTGCATGTGGTACTGATCCATAGAGGCCAGGGGACTGGGGGTTGGCTGGGCTGGGCTGGGCTGGCCTGACTGGGATTTAAATAGGAGGGTTGTTTGAAATGTTGAGGCAATAGAAATCAAGGCAGAACAGGGAATGTATATCCAGTCAGGTGTGTGTGATTGTACCTTTGTGTTTCCTACCTAGACAAAGGATCCATGTTGGTGCGCCATACTGGCTTCAGTTAGATTTGTATTTAACCTTTTTGTTTAACCAGGAAGTCCCATTGAGCTCGGCATACCTCTTTTACAAGGTAGACCTGGACCTAGATGTTGTGATATAGTATCTGTGGTAATCCCTGTTGATCCACCCTGCCATGCTTTTATTGTTCCTTTATGTGTACAGGAAGTTAACATTGAGACCTGAACTAGCTTTGAAGGCTTTAGCCACAAACCAGGTGATATCTAATCAGCCCCTGTTCCTTTTGTTATCTATCTGTCTCTCCTACGACCCCTGACCGCTCAGAAGGAACTTGGGAGGAGCTAGAGCGGCCTACTGGTGACCTTTGCCCTCTAGAGCAGTACGAGGGGGAGCCAGGTGTGTTTATCACCTGTGTGTCTATCTACTGGTGTGTCTCAGAGCAGGCTGAGCCTTTGGACTTCCTCATTCACCTCTATCACCTTTATGTATCTGCCTCTCTCCTGAGAACTCCACTCCAGATCTGGGTCCAATACATAATGTACTCAAATACTTAAGCTGCACTTTATTTAGTTGGCCTGATACCATAGAAACCAATGGAATAGTCCCAGAACACTGCAAACCCAAATTTGACCCTGCCTGGTCTACACAGCCTGTACTGGACTATGATGTTGTACCATCTTTATAAGCCCTACAGCCATTCTGCCCCTCAGCCAAAACCCTTAAAATGTGATCATTTGTTGAGTCAGTACTGTACTGGATGAATGTACTGGCTTGAATGAGAGTTTCCAGGGTTGTGTTGGCAGGAGCGGGAGTTTCCCACAGGTCTCTCTTCCTAGTTCCTTCTCACCCATCTGTCTGTTCATTCATTCAGTTAAGTCTTCTGTGTGATGGTAGTAGTATATCTTTGTCATGAAACATGCAGTATACCTCTTAGGTTTTCATATCTGCATGCGTTTGGTCTGTGTGTTGGTGTGTATGTGCTTGCATACGTGTGTTCTTACAAGTGTGCGGGCGTGCGGACACATGCACGTGTGTTTGTGTGTGGTCATGCGTGTGTGTAAGCGTATGCCTGCATCCGTGTTCCATGATCTCACAGTTCCATGATCTCATAAAGCTCCATCTGTGTCCCACTGCCGTTCAGACTGTGAGGAGAGGGCACGGCCAGGCCCTCCTGTGAATGGGAGGAAAGGCAAGTGCACTCAGGAGTATGCCATTGTGGTGGTGTGTCCTCAATAGTGCCCTCAGGGGTGTGTCAGTGCTGTGGGACTCTGCATGCCAGTTAGGGCTTCCATAGTTCATTTAGTCAACTTTCTTCCGTCTCTGTCTCTCTTTTATCCACATTTCATATTTTCTGAGATGAATGTGATTTATTAGATTTGGGTTGATTTGCAGTGTTTAACTAACTGGAGGAGTGCAGGTTGGGTGAGTGTGTGGTGATCTTCATCATTATGACGATGATGATGAGGGTGAGACTGATGCTAATATATCCAGAGTTTTGTCTCCCTGAGCTCATATAGTCGTGCGTGCCCCAGCCCCCTCACAACCACACACAACTAATCTTCTGCCCTTTAATTGAAGGGTTTGAGAATCAATGTTCAGCCCTCTATCCCCACGTCCCAACCACGCAATTCAATAGAACATTATTAGTTAAATATACTGTATAGCTCCATTGTAAAATCTACCGTTTGGAATTAAAGATCATTTCAATTAGACATGTAAGATTTCGTGCTTCAGTCAAAGCGGCACTTATTGAGATTGAAGTAAATCTAGTGGAGGAAAATGGATGCTGTGATTGCAGTTTGAAGAGTTTTAGTTGAACCAGTAACCTTAGACACAACATTCATACAGCTGGTTGTTGGTCGTTAGTAGATGTTGCAATTGAAATGCTAATTGTCATTCAACTCTCGATAACAGCTTGTAAAATATCATCCTTGATAATCGGCCAACAAAAGATGTACAGATCTGCTATCTTAATTTGATCACTCTGTTGTCACAGAGAATTTCCCTGCACAGCAGGAAATGCAAATTGTAGTCTATTCAAGGTTTAAAAAGGCTTCTAAAGTTTGTAATTTCCACTTTAAAATGCCAGACTTGATTTGCCCTGACAAATGTAACAACCCATACAAAAATGTCCATTAATTATAATCCTCTTAATAATTAACATTTCCTGTTGCTGCAGGATTATTTTCCTGCTGTGAGAAGCAGGGTCAAATTAAGATAGTCCATCAGTACATTTAGTTTGAAGTTGTTTGAAGATGCCTTTGATGGGTTTTTTCCTCTATACGAAAGAGTTCAAAAGACCATTACCACTACTGGCCAGCAGATGGCGCAAAATTCATAATCTTTAGTAAGGAGCTGTCCATGATAGAAGTGCTGAACCTGGCTGCCTTTCCATGTCTCCACCGCATTTCACAATAAAAACACAGTCTACCTCATTAAATGGTCTACATATGAATGATAATAAAACAAATTAATTAATACAGCTGTATTTTTATTTTACCTATCCTGTAGATTTTTTAACAATATTGTTTGGTACCTAATATCTATTAATGTATCCCATCCATGCTAATAACTTTATTTTGAAAAAAATATATGTTGATTCCTCCCATGTCCCTGTATCAATGATCCATATAAAGGGTTGTGAGTGTTGACCATATAGCTGACCATAACCCTCTTCACCACAGGATGAACTGTGTTCTCTCCCAGGTGACTGTTAGTGAGGTATCTTAGTGTTTTCCTGAGTACACCATTAATGGAGAGAGAGAGAGAGAGAGGTAAACAGTTATAGACATTTGCCAACATGATGAATCTTGATGGAATCCATCCCACATGTTTAAATAGGGAAGGTTAATTCAACTCAAAAAGCTTTATTGCCACAAATTTACACAAGACAAAAAAGTTTATTTGACAAGTGGCTCATTAACATAGGACAAAACAACAACAATGCAACAACAACAACACTGTTTGTTGTTGTTTGCTGATGAAAGGAGCATCATGCCCCTTTACTGTGAGTGTCGTCAACAGCTCCTCTGTCTGCTGTCTGTCTGTCTGTCTGTCTGTCTGTCTGTCTGTCTGTCTGTCTGTCTGTCTGTCTGTCTGTCTGTCCCTCCCTCCCTGCCCTGCCTCAGAGGTGACATGGGAGGACCAGCAGAAAGGCCTCAATGGTTCTCTTTCTGACGGAGGAACACAGCCAGGTTTGTCTTGGGCTGCGGTCCCAAATGGCACCCTATTTCCTATGTAGTGCACTACTTTTGACCAGGGCCCATAGAGCACTGGTCAAAGGTAGTGCACTATACAGGAAATAGGGTGCCATTTGGGACGCACACTTGGAATGGAGACCTGATGACCTCAACCTAATCTTGGCCCCTGGGGGCCTCTCACTGTGGTTATCCTTATCCAAAGGTCACAGAGGCTCTTGACCTCTGACCTCTGTACTTCTCCTCTCTGTGATGTGCAGTGATGCAGTGCAGCATGAGAGTGTTTGGTTTGCTGAGTTAGTCTTGTGGTCGGGTCTCTGAAAACTATGAACTTTTAGAATATTTTAAACATGTCTAATTAATCTCCATAACAATATGTTTTCTGCTCTGGGCTGTAGATATACATGTAAAAGGGTGTTGCCAGGCGTATCAGCTGTGAATGTTTAGAGATATTGTTTCTCAATTATCTTGTTGAGTGTCCATGGAAACACGTATGTAAATCTCCATGTATGGACGAATTACATGTAGATCCAATTATGATCCCTTATTATGTGACTGAGTGGGTGTGTGGGATGGACTTATGAAAGAGCTGTGTCAATGTAAATGATATATAGGCCTTCTAGAGACAATTAACTTGATTGAAGATCAATTTGAGGTAGATGAGATGAACGTCACTGAAAGTGTTCGTACTCATTCGTACTCAGTAAAGCTTCTCTTACTGCTGAATAAAAGTAGACTGGCTCTAACTGATACATAATGAATTCATTAGCTAGCACCTTGCTAAAATGCACCATGCCACCAGGACACTGCGACACATTTGAATTAAGAGTTGCATACGGACTGTTTTGCTTGGTATAGTTTCCTAGTATCACCAGTTTGCTTGCCATGGATTGTGGTGTAGTGTTGTGTTGTGGTCTTTATGACACCATAGTTCAATGAGGGCAGTAGTTAGTGACTTCAGCTTTAATGAAGCTTCAATGTTAGTCTCTCTCTCTCTCTCTCTCTCTCTCTCTCTCTCTCTCTCTCTCTCTCTCTCTCTCTCTCTCTCTCTCTCTCTCTCTCTCTCTCTCTCTCTCTCTCTCTCTCTCTCTCTCTGTAGTGCACAGATAATGGTGCACCCACTACACTGTGAAAGCATGACATGCGACTGTAGCAATATGCTGGAATCAATGAATATGTTTTCTGCTGAAGCCATCATGATTCAACCATGATTCATACAATGTTTGCAGTCATACTGTCAGCGGTATTGTACAACTCAACTCTGTGGCTCAGTATGCTCATACTGTAAGGGTCAGGTGATGACTCTTTGACCACTTTCACCAAGCACTGGCCAATGTTTGGCCAATATGACTCAAGACGAACAAAACAAGGATGATTATTTGATGACTATCTATATTTTTGTACATAATCTTACTATTCCGTTAGTCAGCACCTCGCCAAAATGTTTGGGTGTGCTTCAACTAATGCTTTTTACTGGATTGATGATTATTTGAACGGTGTTTATTTGTGTTATGTAAGGTATGCCATTGATGAGTTAACCTAGGACTTTTACCATGCTGTTGTAGCATGCTTTTGATGACAAGCCTTGACCTACAACTTATACCATGCTGTTGATGACAAGCCAAAAATTGCTTGCTCGCTTTGTTCATCTACAGCGGGTATCTCTTGACTTGACAATGAGGTGATATGAGTTGAGTTGGCACGGTGGTGTGATCAGATCAAAGCTGAATAAGGCAGATGTCTCACAGTGTTGTTTTATTCATGTCTCTCTTAATTATTCAACTTAATGAAGATGTAATTTACCTAAATGCAAATGTTGACTAAAGTGCATTACACATTAAGATCAATAATCAGAGTCTCGTCACCTGGCCTTACACATCGGCTCTGTCCCAAATGGCACCCTATTCCCTACATAGTACAGGGGCCTGGTCAAAAGTAGTGCACCACTTAGGAATTAGGGTGCCATTTGGGACACAGACAACAACTCGTATAGCTGCAGCTGTGGTTTGTTGTGGTCTCCCAGTGGGTGTACGCCAAAGCCTTCAAGATGGAAGCATACAAGAAAGGGGCAAGAGGAACGACAGGGGAGTAGGTGGGCACACATCCAGGAGTGGACAGTGTCACTTCAGTGAAGAGGGTCTTTGAGCTAACCACCCCCACCACAGCTTGCCCTGCCATAGTTAGCATAATCACTATGCCCGTGTGAATCCACAGTTTGTTCATTTGTTTATTTGGATCTCTTTTAGCCCACAATGGGGTCTTACTGTATCTTCCAAAATCCCATACAGTAAGTGTATCACTATGCCTGCGTGATGCCACAGACGAGCCAGGAGGAGTGGAGTGCTCCATCTTTCTCTCTCTCTCTCTCTCTCTCTCTCTCTCGGTTCCATTATGCAAGATGATTTGCACACGGCAGGGGATGATTAATGAAAGTCTGATGAAAGCACAGCTCATCAAAACCTCAGCACATTCCTCCCAAGACACAGTGGAGGAATAGGAGTAGGATTATGTACTGGAGTAGGGGGGAAGATGGTTGTTAATTGGAGGCAAACAGAGGCTCTGGAGAGGAGAGAGGCTTCTAGTCGATCCCAGCTCTCTCTGTTGTGTAACCTGTTCATTCCCAGGGGTATTGCTGGGCCTACTCTCTCTGTGCCTCAGCCTCTATCACAACAACAAGGTTTCTGAAAGGAAGAAAGAAAGAAAGAAAGAATGGAATGAAGGAAGGAAGGAAGGAAGAAAGAAAGAAAGAAAGAAAGAAAGGAAGGAAGGAAGGAAGGAAGGAAGGAAGGAAGGAAGGAAGGAAGGAAGGAAGGAAGGAAGGAAGGAAGGAAGGAAAGGAAGGTAGGAAGGTAGGAAGGAAGGAAAGAAACAAATAAAAGTTTGTAGTACAGTACTTACGTCAATTTCTTTGACTCTTTTGTTTGGTTGCTTTCTCTTTTGTACCTACTGCCGCCTCTCTGCCTGCTTTTGGTTGTTTTCATGTTCCAGGCTCTCCACAGTAGACTATTAGTCCCTGACTCAAGTGGCTCCCCCACCTCCTGTCTTCTACCTCTAAAGTCTTTTAGGGTTTCTGCCTGCTTTGTCAGCTCCAATACTCTTTCTCCTGCCATTAACATCTACTTGACTGTTTCAGCTCTCTTTCCTCTGGACAGTACACAGCAGCTCACCTTTCCCCCTCTTTCTTTTTCAGTAACACTACAGGTCTTTTACTCCAGCCTCTCCCGGCCTGCCTTGCACCCTTCTCTTCTCTTCACTTTTTCTTCTTGGCTGTCCATTAGTGCAATTTGTGGTGGTGTGATCTTTCTTTGTTGTGCTGTATGATTTTGTATGTGTTGTTGTGCTCTGTGCTTGTTGTTGTTGTTGTTGTCGTTGTTTTGTGCCACCCCCCTCCCCATCATGCCCCCCCCCCCACACTCTGACCCCCACCCGACCTGTGCGGCGCCACTGTCCATGGTGTCACCCCTCTCACTCCCATCTCCTGTCCTCTGTCTGTGTCTGTGTTTTGTCATGTGACCCCAGAAGACACGGACTCACCAGGTTGGACCAGCTCAGGTCTGTCCCTTCCTCTTCTGTATGCCTTCCCTTTTTACCTCCTCCTCCTCTTCTTCCTCATCCCTCCTCTTCCTCATCCTTCCTACTCCTGCTTTCTCATGTCCATTCTTCCCTGCTGATTGAGCTTGTTGGAGATGTCTTTTTTGGGATTGATTTTACTCAGTTTGTGTGTGCTTGCATGGTCATACATGTAAACTGTGTTAATTGTAACATGTCTGTTGTTAGGCTATATTAAATCCTGCCGACATTTCATTGAGGCATGTTGTACAAATACAACCTAGGAATCCTGATATCCCACCGAGTGGCAGAAAGTGCATCTCATTCTGTACCATTGTCTTTACAAGGCCTATTGTTGTTTAACTACAACATAAGGTCATATCTCATCAACTGTCATATAAAGCTGACGGACAGGACAGGACAGGAAATCATATTCATGTGTTGCAGAAAAACTAACATGGATGCTGTCCTTTCATTTCTCATCATTCCTGGAGATCGTCATTTAGTCTCATCTATTATCTTTCTACATTCATTTGCTCTTTGTCTTTGTGTTTTCTTTCTCTCATGCGCCTGTTTTTCCTCTCCCCACCTACATCATACAAATCTAAAGTAGAGAGAGTGAAAGTGTGTCCAGAGAATGGTGATGCAGGTAAGATAGCTAGAGTTACTGTAGTCTGCCTGACATCACTAAGTGAGGTCGTCCCAAATGGCACTTTCCCCATTCCCTAGTCTAGTGTATTCTGTTGGACTGGAGCCACATATAGAACACTATATAGGGAATAGGGTGCCTCTGATCTGAATACTCCCCACACTACAGACTGACTGACTGATCTAACTGACCTGATTGACCTGACTGACTGACTGACCTGACTGACCTGACTGACCTGACTGACCTAACTGACCTGACTGCCTGACTGACCTAACTGACCTGACTGACCTGACTGACCTAACTGACCTGACTGACCTGACATGCTCACTGTGGCATGTGGACAGCCACGTTTTTCCCCCAAAGCCTCTGTGAGCTCTGGGAGGTTGGTGGCTGCTTGCAAGAAATATTATGAATAAATCATTCAGTAAAATAAACTCGGACAAAGAGGAGGTTGTATAGCAGGGCTCCAGACCCAACAGAGCATGTCTGAGATTTTGACACAGAATAACTGGCAATTACACCTTTCATTCCATCCCTTCACATAAACTCCAAGTGAACCCCTTCATTATGAAATGTAATATTTCTTACAAGTTGTTGTTTGGGTTTTCCTACTGTTCATTTTGCCGGCTGCTATGTGACATCATGGTCATGGAGTGACTGACTGTTGGTGTCTGGGTGAACTAACTCTGAACGCTGCATGCAGCACTTTTATAGAATAACATTGTCATGTGAAAATGATAGCCGAATATTACTCAGAGAGCACAGTGAAAGCACCAAAAACACAACAACAGTAAAGTGGGGATGATTTGTCAGTCTTTGGATCATAGTAATGCGGGGTTCCTAAATCAAAGTAGAAACCTTGTATTTTTTATGCTGATATCTTGAGGACTTGTTCAGTCAGTGCTTTATAACATCACCCCCAAAACATTCCAAAAGACTGTTCCTGAGTAGCGTTGCAAAATTCCGGTAACTTTCCCAAAATTCCCAGGTTTTCCAGAAATCCTGGTTGGAGGATTCTGGGAGTCTTCCAACCAGGATTTCCCTATTCCTGAGTATGACCTCCACTGACCGCTCTGCTCCCCAGGTGCTATGGATGTGGAGGAGAGGACCAGACAGATGAAGCTGAAGGTTAACATGTTCAAGCAGGGGGCCGGGTCCGATTCCAGACTGGAACAGGACAACAACAAGGCAAGACACAGTGACACAGCACTTCTTTCCCTTTCAGAACTAGAACATTGTTGGCATCACACTTTTTATACAAACAAACTGACTTAGAGTTACATTAACACGTCCATGTTCAGTAAATGTGAAGCAGGACTATCACTCCTAAGGCAAGACCAAGTCCAGTCCTTCCTTCCCATTCTATTCAGAACATGGTCATTAAGTAGATGCTTTGTATACAAACTGACTTACAGCTAACACAGAAAAAGTTCAGTAAATGTGGAGGAATCAACTCAAAGCCGAGCAGGATGTTAACAGCATCATACTCAAACCCACTGAGACATCAACAATCGAAAACATTTTCTTCTAAACACCCACTCCAACAGGATTCAAAGTTTGACAATCTTAACAAACAAGGATACGTACATACATGATGTATTATAGCGACCCTGTGAATCCATGGAATGTAGTGGTGACTGTGTCCAGAGTCACACAGACACTAGTTAAGTGTAGTGTGTTTATAAAGAGACAGTCTGGGGGCCTCACCAGAGCCCGAGTCAAGCCTTATAAGAGAAAGCATGTCCATCCTGTCCTGTCTTCCTTTTAAGTGTGTGGAATGAGAACTACACTAAGCATGCATTACACTTATAGTTCTATACAAAGCAGGTAGAACGTCTGCTAAATGACTAAAATGTAAAAATGTAAATGAAACATTTGTCAGCTCTGTTAGTTGTGAGGAGCGCCACGAGATACAACCGTATGTTTAGAAATTGTAATGCTCCTCTGGACACAAAGAAAAGCTTTTAATATACAATCTCTTTCTTTGCAGAGGATTTTAGTTTCTTTATTTATAACTAACTATTTTCTTACAATAACATTATGCAATCCGGTTTCCGAGCTGGTCATGGGTGCACTTCAGCCACGCTCAAGGTCCTAAACGATATTATAACCACGATCGATAATAGACAGTACTGTGCAGCCATCTTCATCGACCTGGCCAAGGCTTTCGACTCTGTCAACCACCGCATTCTTATTGGCAGACTAAATAGCCTTGGTTTCTCAAATGACTGCCTCGCTTGGTTCACCAACTACTTCTCAGATAGAGTTCAATGTGTCAAATCGGAGGGCCTGTTGTCTGGACCTATGGCAGTCTCTATGGGGGTGCCACAGGGTTCAATTCTTGGGCCGACTCTTTTCTCAGTGTATATCAATGATGTCGCTCTTGCTGCTTGTGACTCTCAGATCCACCTCTACGCAGACGACACCATTTTGTATACATCTGGCCCTTCATTGGACACTGTGTTAACAAACCTCCAAACGAGCTTCAATGCCATACAACACTCCTTCAGTAGCCTCCAACCGCTCTTAAACACTAGTAAAACTAAATGCATGCTCTTCAATCGAACGCTGCTGGCACCCGCCCACCCGACTAGAATCACTACTCTCGACGGGTCTGACCTAGAGTATGTGGACAACTACAAATACCTAGGTGTCTGGTTAGACTGTAAACTCTCCTTCCAGACTCACATTAAGAATCTCCAATCCAAAGTTAAATCTAGAATCGGCTTACTATTCCGCAACAAAGCCTCCTTCACTCATGCTGCCAAACATGCCCTCGTAAAACGGACTATCCTACCGATCCTTGACTTCGGCGATGTCATTTACAAAATAGCCTCCAACACTCTACTCAGCAAATTGGATGTAGTCTATCACAGTGCCATCCGTTTTGTCTCCAAAGCCCCATACACTACCCACCACTGTGACCTGTACGCTCTTGTTGGCTGGTCCTCACTACATGTTCGTCGTCAAACCCACTGGCTCCAGGCCATCTATAAATCACTGCTAGGCAAATCCCCGCCTTATCTTAGCTCATTGGTCACCATAGCAGCACCCACCCGTAGTCTGCGCTCCAGCAGGTATATCTCACTGGTCATCCCCAAAGCCAACACCTCCTTTGGCCGCCATTCCTTCCAGTTCTCTGCTGCCAATGACTGGAACAATTGCAAAAATCTCTGAAGCTGGAGACTCTTATCTCCCTCACTAACTTTAAGCATCAGTTGTCAGAGCACCTTACCGATCACTGCACCTGTACACAGCCCATCTGAAATTAGCCCACCCAACTACCTCATCCCTATATTGTTATTTATTTTGCTCTTTTGCACCCCAGTATCTCTATTTGCACATCATCTCTTGCACATCTAGCATTCCAGTGTTAATACTAATTGTAATTATTTTTGCACTATAGCCTATTTATTGCCTTACCTCCATAACTTGCTACATTTGCACACATTGTATATATATTTTCTGTTGTATTTTTTTTGACTTTATGTTTTTTTTACCCCATATGTAACTCTGTGTTGTTGTTTTTATCGCACTACTTTGCTTTATCTTGGCCAGGTCGCAGTTGTAAATGAGAACTTGTTCTCAACTGGCTTACCTGGTTAAATAAAGGTGAAATAAAATAAATAAATAAAAAATTATGTCTTGGTACACCAACTTGCTGTAAAAAAATAAGAAAGATATCCTTTGCCCATTTCATGTTTATGCCAAATGATTTTGATTTGCTTACATTTTGACTTTACACACCTACTGTGCAAATGGATAAACAGTATGTTCTAAGCTGGGAGAACAATTTAGTATCGCTCAAGATTATTTGATTATATAACCTAGTATTGCTCTGTGTTCTCCTCCTAGAACATTGGCCATAATGAATGTGAATGAACTGTTCTTTGGCTAACAATTGTTTTTGGACGAACGGATCTCCTTAAAAAGCCAACAAATCATTGAAAGCAAAGCTTTTGGCCACATTAAAGTTTGTTCTATTGTCCTTTATCTAATAATTTCTAATTAATACTTTGATAAATTCATTATCCACAAGACTATAACCCTTGCAGTAGACTATTTAAAATATTTGTATTCAAATTTTATTATCTACATCATATATGTGGTCCTCTGTAGCTCTGCTGGTAGAGCACGGCGCTTGTAACGCCAAGGTAGTGGGTTCGATCCCCGGGACCACCCATACACAAAAAAAAATGTATGCACGCATGACTGTAAGTCGCTTTTGATAATAGCGTCTGCTAAATGGCATATTATATACACTGAGTGTACAAAACATTATGAACACCTTCTCTTTCCGTGACATAGACTGACCAGGTGAATCCAGGTGAAAGCTATGATCCCTTATTTATGTAGATGGCAGGTAGCCTAGCGGTTAAGGTAGCTAAGAGGTTTGGGCAGAAAGGTTGCTGGTTCGAATTCCTGAGCTGACTAGGTGAAAAATCTGTCGATGTCCCCTTGAACAATGCACTTAACCCTAACTGCTCCTGTAAGTCGCTCTGGATAAGAGCGTCTGCTAAATGTAAAAATGTAACTTGTTAAATCCACTTCCATCAGTGTAAATGAAGGGGAGGAGACGGGTTAAAGAAGGATTTTTAAGTCTTGAGACAATTGAGACATGGATTGTGTATGTGTGCCATTCAGAGGGTGAATGGGCAAGACAAAAGATTTAAGTGCCTTTGAGCGGGGTATGGTGCCAGGCGCACAGGAGGTTGGTGGCTCCTTAATTGGGGAGAACGGGCTTGTTGTAATGGCTGGAGCGGAATCAGTGGAATGGTATCTAACACATGGTTTCCATGTGATTGATGCCATTCCATTTGCTACGTTCCAGCCATTATTATGAGCCATTAACCCCTCAGCTGCCTCCACTGGCCAGGCGCACCGGTTTGTGTCAAGAACTGCAACACTGCTGGGTTTTTCACACTCAACCGTTTCCCGTGTGTATCAAGAATGTTCCACCACCCTAAGGAGATCCAGCCAACTTGACACAACTGTGAGAAGCAATGAAGTCAACATGGGCCAGCATAAAGAGCTTTTATTTTGTCTTAAAGGGGCAGTGTTTTATTTTGAGGCAGGCTTGAATAAGCTAAGCAGCAAATAGCCAGAGGGAAGCATAATTAGTCTGATTCTCTGTAGTAATGGTATGGGAATAATAATGCATTTTATTTATCGAAGTGGTTTCTTGCATCAAACAACCCAACAACATTTTCAGTCACCTCCTTGTCTGAGTGGATAAAGGTTCATGTCAAGCCTTGCATGTTTATTTTTGTAGGCCTACATTGAACACCACACATTGGCTGCTACTGTAGCCGGCTGAATGATAGAACAGCTATTTCCATGTTAAAATGTTATGGGGTGCATTTTCTCCAAGCGGTACCAGAGCACAAAGTCTAGGTCCAAAAGGCTTCTTAACAGCTTCTACCCCCAAGCCATAAGACTCCTGAACAGCTAATATGGCTACCTGGACTATTTGCAACAACCCCCCCCACCCCCCCCCCTACATATTACCTCAATTACCTCGATTAACCTGTGCCCCCGCACATTGACTCTGTACCGGTACCCCTGTATATAGCCTCATTGCTGTTATTTTATTGTTGCTCTTTAATTATTTGTTATTTTTCTATTTTCTACTTTTTAAAAAAAAAATTTTTTTACTTCAGGTTATTTTAGTAAATACTTTCTTAACACTTATTTTTCTTTAAACTACATTGTTGGTTAAGGGCTTGTAAGTAAGCATTTCACTGTTGTATTCAGCGCATGTGACAAATACAATTTGATTTTGATTTGATTATGATCAAATAGCCACAGTAGCCTACTTGACCACTGTTAAAACTAACTTCAAGCGGGTACAGCTTCAGTGTTCACAGTAAACGCGTGCTGGAAGTTGCACAGAATATTCACAACGTTCAAGTTTGCGCTCAGCAGACCTGAAATTTGCTCAATCCCTAAAACAATTAGAAGGAACATTGGCCAGCATCCTTGTGGAATGCTTTCGACACCTTGTAGAGTCCATGCCCCAATGAATTGAGGCTGTTCTGAGGGTTAAAGGGGGGGTGCAACTCAATAATTATGAAGGTGTCCTTAATGTTTTGTACACTCAGTGTATATAGGGACGTCAAAAGAAAAAACACATCAAGGGACACAGTCATTACCAGTAAGTAGTATTTTCAAGTCTATTTTTAGTCATGTGCTGAGTGGTGTGTGTTTCTCCTCTACAGCGGAGGGATGGTCAGCGAGGTTCAGACAACATGTCAGCCAAGTCTTCGGACAGTGATGTAAGCGACGTGTCCGCTGTGTCGAGAACCAGTAGTGCCTCTCGGTTCAGCAGCACGAGCTACATGTCTGTCCAGTCAGAACGGCCGCGAGGAAACCAGAAGATCAGGTAGGAAGCAGCAACACATACCAAGGGCAGACAGAAGCCCTAGGTCCAATACCTCTGCCTTGCCAGGGATGGGCAAACCCCAAAGGCTGTGAACCTTTCTTCTAACTAAAGTTGCCAAGTCCAGACATTTTCCACAATGAAAAGAGTTTTCACTTGGTTTCTTAACTTTAGAGGGAAATGCACAGCTAGCATCGTGCTATTCCCCACCGTCCAGTGAGTTCAGGTTTGGCTCTGCCTAGGTGAAAATGGAGCTAAATGTTTGAACTCTACTGCGTCAGGTTGGGGTTTGCCCGTAACTGGTAACTCATACTGTATGGGTTGTCTCGTGTTGAAACATAACAGAAATACATATGCATGGCACTGAATGTCTAGGTTGTTTGCTTTAATTTCCTTATAGCTTTGCTGTTTTATGTATGTTACCTTTTTTCTCATTGTTGACATTATTTCTGCAGTTTGGTTTCACATACCTTTCTTTCGTTTCCTTTCTGCTTTGCATGCGCCGCGTTTGTGCTTCTGTCATGTCCTCATCTATTCCGAATCAAGGAACCAATCACGGGAAGTGGATGAACATTTGGGGGAGGTGCTGGAGGAAGAGGAAGTGCGGGGGGGAGTGGGGGGTACACATAGAGGGCAGGGTAAACAGAGGGAAGGGGAGGAGGAGGAGGCTAAAGAGGAAGGAGGTCAGAGGAGGACCACTGTAGTCACACAGAAGTCACAGGAGGAGATGGATGAAGAGGAAATGCTGCGGAGGAGGTTCTCAGAGACTGACCTCAGGTAACTAGTTAACTAGTTCACCAGTCTGACCTCAGTCTAACCTCAATACAACCTCCGGTCAAACCTAACCTGACCTCAATCTAACCTCAATCCAACCTCCGGTCAAACCTAACCTGACCTCAATCTAACCTCAATCCAACCTCAGGTCAAACCTAACCTGACCTCAAACAAACCTCAATCCAACCTCAGTCAGGTCAAACCTTACCAGTCAACCCTCAATCTAACATGATTCTAACATCAATTCATTATTTATTTGATTATTTATGTGGAATCCCAGTTATCATGTTCCCATAATGTTTTACATGAATCTTTTATATTAAACACATGACAGTTGTTTCATTTCAACAGTGAGGATAGTCCTCATAACAGAGGCTGTAAAAGTATGTCAAGATTAGAACAAATTGATTTGGAACCCTGTGGGTTCTTCTCAGCAGCAGGCTAACAGATTAGTTTAGCTGTCTAATAAGATGTAATCAGTGTTACATCGCATTCACAGCGGGAACTAAGAGCTTCTTACAAACAGACTCTATGTTTTGTCTGGTTTTGAAAAAACACATCAAGCTAAATGCTTAGATCTTATTAAGTAAAGTGTTACCGATGTGGACACACACAGGTCACTCAAAGTTATGGTACACTAGGCTGTAGTCCGTCAGTTGCTAAATCACTTGTTGTCTGTCTGTACCTCTCAATGTTGGGTCAGTTCTATGTCCTTTTCCTTGCCTGTGCCTGGCTCTATGTGCTTGTAAACCCAGCTGACCCTGAGCCTGACCCTGACCCCATAACCCAGTCCACAACTACTGTTGTCTTTCTTTGGCCTTCAACTTCAACCCTGGCTGTTAATGCTTCAGCTGCTCTCTTTGTAATCCCTTTGGATGTCTGTACAGTACCTCGAACGATCACTGAAAACCAGGAAGGTTGATGGTAATAGTAATGTTCTGGGTAGTGGTACAGTAAAAGCCTGTGTTCCATGTTGCCAAACCAGTACTCCAGTGACACAGCGTCAGAGAGCATGGAGTGGATGATGAGTCTGTCTTTGTGAATGAAAAGCAGATGGATAGAGAGATGGAGAGCACAGGGTTCTGATGAAGTGGTTTTCCTCACGCTGCTATGTACCTTTCTGTTACTTCATTATTGTGTGCTCCAAGGTAATGCTGTCAACCAGCCTTATTATGGAGATCTTAACATGGACGCGGAGGCAGGACTGTTATTTTACACAATACAGGAGATGATCCCAGACAGACAGATAGACAGAGAGGAGCACTATTTGAGTGGCTTTTCCGCTCGGTTGGCTTAACAATTTGATATATAAGGGGTGAGATGAACAAGGCTAACTAGCATGCTACATGGACAGTTTTGTAATAGAATGAATGATGTTCAAATCTGGCAATATAAGGGCATTGTATAGAAACCCAAACCTCTTCAATAACTCAATAAGGATAGTGAATGGCTACAGTGGCCATAGATTGCTCAGGGACATACATGACAGGCATTATTCTCTGTTTTTCCTTTGAGGGTTTTGTGCTGGGAAACGGTTATTATGTTCATAGTCTTCACAATCCAATCTCAAAACCAATGTTAGACGTCTCCTCTCAGTTCAGTTGTTTTCAGATGTTTTAATGATTTACAGCAAGGAGATAAAGATAACCTTTTTACCACACGTAATCAAATTATAATATAATAGGGATCAATCAATGGACAGGTTTATTTCATATAAAGTGTATAATACAACTCAAGCTCTTTTGTCATGCACTTTGTACCAATGCACGCACGCACACACACACACACACACACACACACACACACACACACACGCACACGCACACGCACACGCACATGCACACACACACACACACACACGCACACACACACATGCACACACACACACACACACACACACACACACACGCATACGCACACACACATGCACACACACACGCACATGCACACACATGCACACACACACATGCGCGCACACACGCGCGCGCACACACACACACACACACAACTGAACTAAGCTAAGGGACTAGACGGTCGCCAGTGGTGTCAAGGAAGTTATGATCTTTCCGTCAGCACATTTAAATACACACACACAAACACCTCATTCTTCTCCATTCTCTTGAATCCATTATTGTTACCTGGTTAACTGCTCATTCTTGTGAGTTAAAGTAAAGACTAATATATTGAAGGACAAATATGTATTTAACAATAAAGGTAGATTAAACGGATAAACAACTCTACACTTAAACTCAAGGGAAGCTATACAGAGAAATTGTGAAACAAGGCACATCTCAGTATATCCTATTCTTATTCCCAATAAGCCTCCCTGAATACCTCAGTCACTCAACGTTGAGACTCAGCCGTCTATCTGTGTGTCTGTGGCTCATGTAGACAGGAGGAGAGGAGTATGCACCCAAACACTCTGACCGGGAGCACGGTTTCCATAGAAACCAATTATTTCTGCATCACCTCAGTTTTAGCGCCGCTCTTTCTGCAAGATTATCTAGATCACACAGTAGAGGCTGCTGAGGAGGAGAGAGGGGAGAGGGGATACGGGAGAGGGGAGAGGGGAGGGGTGGGGATAGGGGAGAGGGGAGAGGGGAGGGGTGGGGAGGGGGGAGAGGGGAAGGAGGGGAGGGGGATAGGGGATAAAGAAAAGGTTTGTCTTTCCTGAGATTATCATATCTGACATTCATCATTCATCAACCAGTTGTCAAGGTGCTTGTCGGTCACTGTCAGTTGAGTGACGGAAGTTATTTACAGTTAGCTTGAATTAGTATTACTCATTTGAAAAGCTGTTTTGAGAAAAAAAATATCCTTTCAATCATATTTTCCAACATCAGTTCAAGCATTTTCATGCTTTTGTTGAAGTATATTAGTCTAAATCAAAAATGTGCAGAGGCGGTGCTAATTTTACCTAAGAACAAACCTACATTGAACATGCATTCAATTGTTGCTCAGCTCCTCGGATAGGCGCCAACCAGACTAAATCCTTTTGGCCCGTGAAGACACAGAAATACTTGTGCAGCTCTTGTTTTAGCTGAGGGAACATCTTGGCCTAGATGAAAATGAAACACGCAGCAACAATCTGCATGACAAGGAAGGAACACAGTGTTGATTTGTTCGGTTAGCTGGGGTTGAAACCAGTCCCTGGAGAGGCTCAGTGTTTCAAGCTGCTCCGCACCGAGCGCTGTGGGGACAGACCCTGACACAAGACTCAGCCATGAGCTGGGGAGTGGGGTGGGAGGATCCATAACACTAGATGGGAGATTTTGGTACATCATTGAGGCATGCTTTAGCTCTCATAGACTATCACCTCAACTAACGACTCAGATAAATTGCAGCCATGTATAGCCTTGTTGGAGGTCTGTCTGTCTGGGATGTAGCATGAAGCCAGGCAAAATAAATGCTGCTTACATAATCATATTGATGGGATCAATAAAAGGAATCATATTGATCTTGCATTAATATTTGACTATGTATAAGAGCAGCCCACAACTTCACTGTTATCATTTTGTGTCAGTAGATTCAACAACACCACCACAGTATAGATAAAGAGCATATGTAAATAAACCCACTGCGTTTGTTGCCCTTGAAGTCACTTCTTCTTCAAAGGTTCCGAGGTGCTTTATTGGAGACTAATCCTCCAATAATCCTCCAATATTTATGTGATCCATGACAGAACAGCTCTCACTAACACTACTTACTATTATAAACATTGAGCTTTATGAGGTGTGCTTGTAATTTACATCTGCGTTATTTAACCACCCTTACCCTCCTCTAGTGAGACTGTAGGCAGTGCCAACAATGACCGTGCAAAACAACACAGGGTGGCAAAGTTAAACAAGGCTGTTATCCAATAGAACATTCTAGATTTTAATTTTGAAGAGAAGATTTTCCTCTAATATGGTTTTAGCTAGTTTCAACAAGTCTTCTATAAAAACAGGAAACTCCTAAATTCACCTGTTGGCAAAATAATGAATAATACAAATACAGAGAGGAGTGAGCTGAGAGCCTAGGAAGCTTGGATTAATGCTCAGTCATCTCTGCCCTAATTTATGGGAGAAGTAGAGAGAGAATAGTGTGGGCTAGATCTCATTCACCTCCTCTCTGACTGGCCACATGCATCCACTGAGCTCAATAGAAACACTTTTTGCTGGTACTGTACTGCATTCAGACTGAGATGAACGGGGTTAGGCCAGGGAACTTTCCAGAAGTAGTATCATGGTGTACTTTGTCAGTATCATAACAGCAGGTATATTGCGAAATGCTTTAAACAGACAATCAACATTTTGAAGATCAGTGTGTTTCACAGAGTTCCATCCTGACCTTCTGACCTCTCAGAGATGATCAGGGAGATGAGAGGTGGAGAGAGGAATAATTATCTCTGTACGTGACACCTCTAACTCCGTCATCTCTATCACACTGGCCCTTCTAATGACTGTGTGTGGCACCTGAGGTCCAACAGAACAGGGCCACCTTCCACCCTCACTTAATGAGTCTATTAGCAAGGCCTCTCTCTCTCTCTACTTTCTCTCTCTCCCTCCTTTCAATTCAATTCAATTTCAATTTCAATTCAATTTCAATTTAAGGGCTTTATTGGCATGGGAAACGTATGTTAACATTGCCAAAGCAAGTTAACATTTCTCTCTCTCTCTCTCTCTCTCTCGTTCTCTCTTTTGTTGTCTCTCTCTCTCCTCTCTCTCTCTCTCTCTCTCTCTCTGGTTCTCTCTCTCCTTTCTCTCTCTCTCTCTCTCTGGTTCTCTCTCTCCCCTTTCTCTCTCTCTCGTTCTCTCTTTTGTTGTCTCTCTCTGTCTCTCTCTCTCTCTTCTCTCTCTCTCTCTGGTTCTCTCTCCTTTCTCTCTCTGGTTCTCTCTCTCTCCTTTCTCTCTCTGTGTCTCACTCTAACTATCTGTCTTTCTATCTCCCTCCTTTCTCCCCCTCTCTCTCTCTCTCCTTTTTCTCTTTCTCTCCTTTCTCTCTCTCTCGTTCTCTCTCTCTCTGTCGTTGTCTCTCTGTGTTTCTCTCTGTGTCTCTCGCTGTCTCTGTGTCTCTCTCTGTCTCTGTGTCTCTCTCTCTGTCTCTCTCTGTGTCTATCTCTGTGTGTCTCTCTCTCTCTCTCGCTCTCTCTCTCGCTCTCTCTCTCTCTCTCTCTCTCTCTCTCTCTCTCTCTCTCTCTCTCTCTCTCTCTCTCTCTCTCTCTCTCTCTCTCGCTCTCTCTCTCTCTAGGGCTCTTAATAAGCTCATGAGTGTGCAGAGACAGTGATCGCTTACTTCTCTACTGATGGCTGATGCATTTGCATACCCCTCTCTCCCTCAGAACACTGAGCTAATACAGTGGGCTTATAGTCTGATTGATTTTTGAGGAGCTTTAAGTGTTATACAGTGGGGAGAACAAGTATTTGATACACTGCCGATTTTGCAGGTTTTCCTACTTACAAAGCATGTAGAGGTCTGTCATTTTTATCATAGGTACAGTGGGGGAAAAAAGTATTTAGTCAGCCACCAATTGTGCAAGTTCTCCCACTTAAAAAGATGAGAGAGGCCTGTAATTTTCATCATAGGTACACGTCAACTATGACAGACAAAATGAGATTTTTTTTCTCCAGAAAATCACATTGTAGGATTTGTAATGAATTTATTTGCAAATTATGGTGGAAAATAAGTATTTGGTCAATAACAAAAGTTTCTCAATACTTTGTTATATACCCTTTGTTGGCAATGACACAGGTCAAACTTTTTCTGTAAGTCTTCACAAGGTTTTCACACACTGTTGCTGGTATTTTGGCCCATTCCTCCATGCAGATCTCCTCTAGAGCAGTAATGTTTTGGGGCTGTCGCTGGGCAACACGGACTTTCAACTCCCTCCAAAGATTTTCTATGGGGTTGAGATCTGGAGACTGGCTAGGCCACTCCAGGACCTTGAAATGCTTCTTACGAAGCCACTCCTTCGTTGCCCAGGCGGTGTGTTTGGGATCATTGTCATGCTGAAAGACCCAGCCACGTTTCATCTTCAATGCCCTTGCTGATGGAAGGAGGTTTTCACTCAAAATCTCACGATACATGGCCCCATTCATTCTTTCCTTTACACGGATCAGTCATCCTGGTCCCTTTGCAGAAAAACAGCCCCAAAGCATGATGTTTCCACCCCCATGCTTCACAGTAGGTATGGTGTTCTTTGGATGCAACTCAGCATTCTTTGTCCTCCAAACACGACGAGTTGAGTTTTTACCAAAAAGTTATATTTTGGTTTCATCTGACCATATGACATTCTCCCAATCCTCTTCTGGATCATCCAAATGCACTCTAGCAAACTTCAGATGGGCCTGGACATGTACTGGCTTAAGCAGGGGGACACATCTTGCACTGCAGGATTTGAGTCCCTGGCGGCGTAGTGTGTTACTGATGGTAGGATTTGTTACTTTGGTCCCAGTTCTCTGCAGGTCATTCACTAGGTCCCCCTGTGTGGTTCTGGGATTTTTACTCACCGTTCTTGTGATCATTTTGACCCCACGGGGTGAGATCTTGCGTGGAGCCCCAAATCGAGGGAGATTATCAGTGGTCTTGTATGTCTTCCATTTCCTAATAATTGCTCCCACAGTTGATTTCTTCAAACCAAGCTGCTTACCTATTGCAGATTCAGTCTTCCCAGCCTGGTGCAGGTCTACAATTTTGTTTCTGGTGTCCTTTGACAGCTCTTTGGTCTTGGCCATAGTGGAGTTTGGAGTGTGACTGTTTGAGGTTGTGGACAGGTGTCTTTTATACTGATAACAAGTTCAAACAGGTGCCATTAATACAGGTAACGAGTGGAGGACAGAGGAGCCTCTTAAAGAAGAAGTTACAGGTCTGTGAGAGCCAGAAATCTTGCTTGTTTGTAGGTGACCAAATACTTATTTTCCACCATAATTTGCAAATAAATTCATTAAAAATCCTACAATGTGATTTTCTGAAATTTTTTCTCTCAATTTGTCTGTCATAGTTGACGTGTACCTATGATGAAAATTACAGGCCTCTCTCATCTTTTTAAGTGGGAGAACTTGCACAATTGGTGGCTGACTAAATACTTTTTTCCTCCACTGTACACTTCAACTGTGAGAGACGGAATCTAAAACAAAAATCCAGAAAATCCCATTGTATGATTTTTAAGTAATTAATTTGCATTTTATTGCATGACATAAGTATTTGATCACCTACCAACCAGTAAGAATTCCGGCTCTCACAGACCTGTTAGTTTTTCTTTAAGAAGCCCTCCTGTTCTCCACTCATTACCTGTATTAACTGCACCTGTTTGAACTCGTTACCTGTATAAAAGACACCTGTCCACACACTCAATCAAACAGACTCCAACCTCTCCACAATGGCCAAGACCAGAGAGCTGTGTAAGGACATCAGGGATAAAATTGTAGACCTGCACAAGGCTGGGATGGGCTACAGGACAATAGGCAAGCAGCTTGGTGAGAAGGCAACAACTGTTGGTGCAATTATTAGAAAATTGAAGAAGTTCAAGATGACGGTCAATCATCCTCGGTCTAGGGCTCCATGCAAGATCTCACCTCGTGGGGCATCAATGATCATGAGGAAGGTGAGGGATCAGCCCAGAACTACACGGCAGGACCTGGTCAATGACCTGAAGAGAGCTGGGACCACAGTCTCAAAGAAAACCATTAGTAACACACTACGCCGTCATGGATTAAAATCCTGCAGCGCACGCAAGGTCCCCCTGCTCAAGCCAGCGCGTGTCCAGGCCCGTCTGAAGTTTGCCAATGACCATCTGGATGATCCAGAGGAGGAATGGGAGAAGGTGATGTGGTCTGATGAGACAAAAATAGAGCTTTTTGGTCTAAACTCCACTCGCCGTGTTTGGAGGAAGAAGAAGGATGAGTACAACCCCAAGAACACCATTCCAACCGTGAAGCATGGAGGTGGAAACATCATTCTTTGGGGATGCTTTTCTGCAAAGGGGACAGGACGACTGCACCAGTAAGAGCATTGAAGATGGGTCGTGGCTGGGTCTTCCAGCATGACAACGACCCGAAACACACAGCCAGGGCAACTAAGGAGTGGCTCCGTAAGAAGCATCTCAAGGTCCTGGAGTGGCCTAGCCAGTCTCCAGACCTGAACCCAATAGAAAATCTTTGGAGGGAGCTGAAAGTCCGTATTGCCCAGCGACAGCCCGAAACCTGAAGGATCTGGAGAAGGTCTGTATGGAGGAGTGGGCCAAAATCCCTGCTGCAGTGTGTGCAAACCTGGTCAAGACCTACAGGAAACGTATGATCTCTGTAATTTCAAACAAAGGTTTCTGTACCAACTATTAAATTCTGCTTTTCTGATGTATCAAATACTTATGTCATGCAATAAAATGCAAATTAATTCCTTAAAAATCATACAATGTGATTTTCTGGATTTTTGTTTTAGATTCCGTCTCTCACAGTTGAAGTGTACCTATGATAAAAAGTACAGACCTCTACATGCTTTGTAAGTAGGAAAACCTGCAAAATCGGCAGTGTATCAAATACTTGTTCTCCCCACTGTATATGTAGTGCTGGGTGATAGAAACTCATTGTTAAACAGAGTAATCCATTTTTAGTGAATTGTAGCATGTATTATCTGTTCTTTTTGTAAATAACTAATGTAGGCTAAATTATATGAGGATAAAATAATCACTTAGATGTATTTACTGTGCCACTTTCAGTTCAGTATCTACAGCCGATATGGACGAACCCAGTGGAAGTTTTCAGTTCATACAGAAGCAGAAACATCCATTAATTGAATACATGAGCCCTACATAATCACCTTAAGATCAGTTAAGGGAAGTAGTCTAGGTAACAGCTTCAAACTGAATAGAGCACTAACGCCACAGACGTGAATGGTAGAGATGGGAGAGAAGGAGAGGAGCCTAACTGAAATAATTGAAGAAGTAATTGTTAATGTCTGGATGGATGAGACAATTGCGTTTAATAGGTCAGCCGCAGTTTTAGAGGACTCCTATCCTCAGGGGCTCTTTACCACGTATTTATACTCATTTATACTCATTAGGACTTGAAATCCATGACACAGGATATCATTTGTCTCTCAAACTTTAAATCTAGCACTGTGAGCCAAAATGAGACCTTCATTTCTACTATTTCCTTTCAACCAGAAATAGAAAAGGTTTGTTTGTGAAAAATTTCTCAGCAGCACTGAAATGAACTCTTCCACGAATTGTAAGCGTGCTCCCGAATCAGGGTCAAACTTCTGGTCTTCTCTTTGATAATTTGAATCCTGAGGAGAATACATAAGGAGAAATTGGCTGTCATAATGAATGGCTCATCTGAAGCAGAGAAGGGGGATAAAAGGTAGACCAGAAGTTAGAACTTTAGAATTGAGATGTCTTATTTCTTAAAAAGGTGAAGGCTCTTTTGTTGTTCAAAACAATATGACTGTTTAATTTTAGATGGTTGAAGTAGGAACAAGGTGTCACAGGCTTTTACTGTACCTCTCTGCATGTTAGTTGAATTCACTTTTCGTTTTTGTATATGTACTTATTTTACAATAATCACAAAAGCAGTAAAACAGCCATGAGTAAATTACTGCAAATCATTTTTGAAATATTCATGTATCAATCAACCAGCCTACCATGCAGTGCATGACCCATCTGTGGGAAGTTTAGCCAGAGGACCTTGAACCCCTAAACGTATTCCCTAAGTCCTAGACTACTGTAGCTGAATCCTGTCCTTGTCTTCTCTCCTCCTCTATCTCCTCTCCTCCCCTGGCTCCTCTCCTCTCCTCCTCTGCCTCCTCTGCTCTCCTCCTTTGTCTCCTCTCCTCCTCTGGCTCCTCTCCTCTCCTCCTCTGTGTCCTCTCCTCTCCTTCTCTGTCTCCTCTCCTCTCCTCTGCCTCCTCTCCTCTCCTCTTCTGTCTCATCTCCTCCTCTGGCTCCTCTCCTCACCTCCTCTCTCTCCTCTCTTTCTCTGTCTCCTCTCCTCTCCTCCTCTGCCTCCTCTCCTCTCCTCTCCTCCTCTGTCTTCGCTCCTCTCCTCCTCTGTCTCCTCTCCTCTCCTCCTCTGACTCCTCTCCTTTCCTCTTCTGTCTCCTCTCCTCTCCTCCTCTGTCTCCTCTCCTCTCCTCCTCTGACTCCTCTCCTCCTCTGTCTCCTCTTCACTCCTCCTCTGTCTCCTCTCCTTCTCTGTCTCCTCTCCTCCCTTGTCTCCTCTCCTCTCCTCCTCTGCCTCCTCTCCTCTCCTCCTCTATCTCCTCTCCTCCCCTGGCTCCTCTCCTCTCCTCCTCTGCCTCCTCTGCTCTCCTCCTTTGTCTCCTCTCCTCCTCTGGCTCCTCTCCTCTCCTCCTCTGTGTCCTCTCCTCTCCTTCTCTGTCTCCTCTCCTCTCCTCTTCTGTCTCCTCTCCTCCTCTGGCTCCTCTCCTCACCTCCTCTCTCTCCTCTCTTTCTCTGTCTCCTCTCCTCTCCTCCTCTGCCTCCTCTCCTCTCCTCCTCTGTCTTTGCTCCTCTCCTCCTCTGTCTCCTCTCCTCTCCTCCTCTGTCTCCTCTCCTTTCCTCTTCTGTCTCCTCTCCTCTCCTCCTCTGTCTCCTCTCCTCTCCTCCTCTGACTCCTCTCCTCCTCTGTCTCCTCTTCTCTCCTCCTCTGTCTCCTCTCCTTCTCTGTCTCCTCTCCTCCCTTGTCTCCTCTCCTCTCCTCTCCTCCTCTGCCTCCTCTCCTCTCCTCCTCTGTCTCCTCTCCCCCTCTATCTCCTCTCCTCTCCTCCTCTGTCTCCTCTCCTCTCCTCCTCTGACTCCTCTCCTCCTCTGTCTCCTCTTCACTCCTCCTCTGTCTCCTCTCCTTCTCTGACTCCTCTCCTCCCTTGTCTCCTCTCCTCTCCTCCTCTGCCTCCTCTCCTCTCCTCCTCTGTCTCCTCTCCTCCTATGTCTCCTCTTATCTCCTCTCCTGTCTCCTCTCCTGTCTCCTCTCCTCTACCTCTCCTCTTTCTCTCCTCTACCTCTACCTCTCCTCTACCTATACCTCTCCTCTTCCTCTCCTCTACCTCCTCTTCCTCTCCTCTACCTCTCCTTCTCCTCTATCCTGTCTGTCCTGGCCTGCCCCTGTAATGGTGGTGCGTCGCTGACAGTGACTTTACGTCCAAAATGAAAAACAGGCAGTTGGGCACGTCGTCAGGGAGTATGAACATGACCAAGAGCACAAGCATCGGTGGAGACATGTGCAACCTGGAGAAGACGGACGGCAGCCAATCGGACACGGGCGTGGGCATGGTAGGCGGGGACGGGGACAAGAAGAGACGCTCCAGTATTGGTGCCAAAATGGCGGCAGTGGTTGGCCTTTCGCGGAAAAGCAGGAGTACCTCTCAGCTCAGCCAAACAGGTAGGCGTGCCTGAGCCACTTGGGATATATATCACTCTGTCCTTCTGTTCTCTGATGTACTGTACTACTACACTGTCTGTGTATCTCTCTCTTTCAATGAGTGTCATATGATACCTCAGCTCCTTCCTTTTCTTCCAGTTTGCATATCTTTCAGTTTGCAGGAGTTATGGATCCAGAGCTGGAAAGATGTCTAGGATGGCTTTTATCCTCATCACTTCTCTCTTTCTCCTAGATAATGAGAATCTGGCTGTAGAGACTTTTTCCTTCCTTTCCTGAAACCCTTTGTTATGATAATTTTTTCCCATAGTGACAAGACATTTTTCTTTGCAGGAAC
Organism: Coregonus clupeaformis; assembly: GCF_020615455.1. Classification (NCBI taxonomy): domain Eukaryota; kingdom Metazoa; phylum Chordata; class Actinopteri; order Salmoniformes; family Salmonidae; genus Coregonus; species Coregonus clupeaformis. Next base: position 70,181 of record NW_025534928.1, read on the forward strand.
AGAGTTGTACAAGAAAACAACATACAGACCATTGCAATGGATTGTTAATTATGTGTACGTGATGTTCAAATAATGGTTCTCATGTGTTTTCGTATTCCTTTTGTTGTTTTCCTGTACTGTAGTTTTGCAGTTATATTTATGTTTCACATGGCAGAGAGGTGACTTCAGTTAGATACGTTCTCTTTCTGTTCTCAGTCACGTTTTCAAGATGCTATACCCTAAGGGCCTCCGTATCACGTAGCACACTGGGTCTATTCATAGACCCCCTGGTGGAGATGCAGCTGGTGGGAGAGACATGTTCTAGATTTCATTTAATTTGTTTCACAATGTTTGTCTCAAAGGAGTACCTCTTATCATAGGTGTATCAGAACAGTATGAACTTATTATCATTGGAGAGAGAGAGAGAGAGAGAGAGAGAGAGAGAGAGAGAGAGAGAGAGAGAGAGAGAGAGAGAGAGAGAGAGAGAGAGAGAGAGAGAGAGAGAGAGAGAGAGAGAGAGAGAGAGAGATAGAGAGAGAGATGAAAATAGTCAAACCACCCTGAAAACTGAAGCTAGGGGGTAACACATTATCGTAGCCTCTCAGTTAAAGAACTAGGTCAATTGAATGTACTCATTCTGAAGGAAATGACTGGTAAAGACCATTATTGCAGTGATTTACACCAATGGATGACCTGAAAATGTCAATCATCATAAGTTATTTTCATAACACGTTCTTCAGTTAATATCACACAAAGCAAAGCCCATGAATATAATGTTGGTTCTTTTTACATGGATTTCTATTATTATTTTGAGAGAGTGGAACTTGAATGCGACAATAAAAAGTGCTGCAGGCAGGCGGGCGGATGGGTGGGTTGTCTTGGTCACGGGTTGTCCCTGATTGAGGTCTGGTCCATCTATAGGAAGGTCAACTTCAATCATACCCAAGGACCTGAGAGGTGACGCTCTGCTGTCTCAAGGGGTCACTTGTTCACACCTTAAATGGCCTTTATTCTCATCCAAAATCTGTGTCCCAAATTGCACCCTATTCCATATATACTGGTCAAAAGTAGTGCACGATGGAGGGAATAGGGTGCCATTTGGGACGTAGACCAGGTCTGGGATGATTATGGTCAATAATCACTGCTCCCTTCTTCATCACTCATGTCCACTGAGGGTTGAGCGTAAAGGGAGGTGGGGAATGAGTGTGTGTGTGCGTGCATGTGTGAGTGCGCGCGTGCTGGAGCGTGCATGTGTGTGTGTATGTGTGTTTTACTCACGTGGCGCTGCCTTACCCCTCAAACCCATGATTTGACAGGCACATGGCATCTCTTTGTAGTTTTAATCATTCCTACTGATTGCCCCGCAGCGCATCATTCTGTAATGGTTGCACCACAGCCCTGTCAGTAAAACCTCTCTCCTCCTTTGCCCCTTTTTGACTCGTGACTGAAGGGAGCTTCTGAAGTTCTTTGAGTGACTGATTTTGTCAAGATATGGACAATATCCCTGATAGTGTCTCTAGATGACACATCGTCATGTCTTTATCTGTAAGACATTTGTCTCTTCCCATTTCTAACCCCATCCATAATGTGCTTGTATAATAAATTAGTTGGCTATGGTGTCTCAATGGTTATTTCACAAAAGACAAGTACACAACTTCTATGGAAATGAGTGAGCACATACAAAAGCTATGATTGTGTTTCTATCAAAAATAAAGATATGTATATGTATATATATATATATATATATATATATATATATATATATATATACATACATATATATATATATATATATACAGTGGGGAGAAAAAGTATTTGATACACTGCCGATTTTGCAGGTTTTCCTACTTACAAAGCATGTAGAGGTCTGTAATTTTTATCATAGCTACACTTCAACTGTGAGAGACGGAATCTAAAACAAAAATCCAGAAAATCACATTGTATGATTTTTAAGTAATTAATTTGCATTTTATTGACGTTTTGATATTTCTGCTGAAGGAACTGTCTTAATGTACCTTGTTACTCGCTATTCTGACATGTTAATTCAAGGTTACCATAAGGTTGAGGTATCAATGTGGAGTTTGTTAGCTTGAACAGATTGGTGTAGTTAATCTTGTTGTGATAGCTGCTTCATAGGGCTGAGGTTTTTCTGAATGTGGGTGGGCGTGTGTGTGTGTGTGTGTGTGTGTGTGTGTGTGCGTGTGTGTGTGTGTGTGTGTGTGTGTGTGTGTGTGTGTCAGCATGGCATTACTCATGACCAAGCTGAAACACAGAGTTGATTTATAACGTTCGATTGTTTCACACCTCGTTCAGCAGTCTTCAAATCGCTGGTAATTGCACTCTAACCTCGGTGGAGAAGACTCTTAATCCCTATACATCCCCCTCCCCCAAAACTGCTGTTGTCAAATCTGCCTCAGCAGAAAAAAACATACTATAGTGCTTCAAATTCTGCAAGCCATTGGAAAATTGTTGCTGTGTCTATTGCCTTATGCAGTGTTTCAAATGTACCGATATTGTAGCTAATAAAATTTGACGTGCTCAAATACTGTAGGACAGGTAGGGTAATAAACATGATGTCCTAAACATCCCCAATCTGTCGTATTTACTATCTCAGCATCTTTCTAGGCAAGTTGCCATAACAAATTGTGCTGATTAAGAAAGTGTTGGCAGTTACAGAATTGTGTTGCCATCTTGTGATCTCAACGGCACTTCAGTTAAGATGCTTTAGGAGATGCTAAATATGTATTCTGGCTTAGAAACAAATGCATGTTGCTATTGTACTTTGTTCAGGTCAGGTCAGACTGTAAGACATTTATTATACGTTTATGATTGACCTGGTCCTTTTTTTCCTGCAGCCCTTGGATTCAGAAATAGTGACATGTGTATTCACCCAAGCCCTCCCTAGGTTGTCTCTCTGTGCTGTTCCATTCTGTTAACACTCTGAATCCTGAGAGGTTTGTCTGGGAAGTAGCAGAGCCTTTCTCCAGTCTGAAGTTACTGATGTCTCACTTGGTGTTCAGTCAGAGCTGACATGCCTGAGATGTTATATCTCATTCTGTCGGAAAAGCATTAGAGAGAAAGAGACACACAGATGTAGTCCAATATGCATTGTGTACATACCAGCCTAACCACTTATAGATTGTAACGTAGATATGGTGCTCTACTGTCCCTCGACTAAATGTCTGTTCTATCATCTTCTCCTAATCTGGGCTCCAATCTCTCTCTCTCACACACACACACACATACATACACAAACCACCCCCTCTTAGAGCTGGTTCCTAATTAATCTCAGAGGAGACCTGGCCAGACACATAGTGTTGGATGACCTCTGCTCCCAGGTAGCCGACACTACACTGCAGTTGCCGCTATAACGCTACCTCATGTTCTCTTTGCCCCCCCCTCCCATCTCTCTCTCTCTCTCTCTCTCTCTCTCTCTCTCTCTCTCTCTCCCTTTCTCTCTCTCTCTCTCTCTCTCTCTCTCTCTCTCTCTCTCTCTCTCTCTCTCTCTCTCTCTCTCTCTCTCTCTCTTCCTTTCTCTCTCTCTCTCTTCCTTTCTCTCTCTCTCTCTCTCACACAAATGTGGCACACTGGTTAGTACTGAATTCTCTGTAGGACAGTACATCTGCAACAACCTAGCTGGAGTTTATATCCACTCTGAAACTTGGCACTTTTACCAATCACACTTCACAATTTCATTGTGAATTGTGGACTTATTTCTTATTCGCTTAGAATCTCCCACTGTTTCTGATGTGGTTCACAGACACTGACTGGAGAATGCATTTCTTTCCAGTTAGAGAGGGGCTTTTCACGCATTGAGGAAAGAACCACAGTGACAACTGTTACTAACCCAAGGAGACAGAGCAATTTGAGTCAAACCTTTACTTTTATGGCACTGGACTTAAAGGAAAGATTCACATTTTTACAGACGCTCTTATCCAGAGCAACTTACAGTTAGTGAGTGCATAAATGTTTCATACTGGCCCCCTGTGGGAATCGAACCCACAACCCTGGCATTGCAAGCACCATGCTCTACCAACTGAGCTACACGTGAACATTACATTTACATTTACGTCATTTAGCAGACGCTCTTATCCAGAGCGACTTACAAATTGGTGCATTCACCTTATAGCCAGTGGCATAACCACTTTACAATTGTTTTTTTTGTTTTTTTGGGGGGGGGTAGAAGGATTACTTTATCCTATCCCAGGTATTCCTTAAAGAGGTGGGGTTTCAAATGTCTCCGGAAGGTGGTGAGTGACTCCGCTGTCCTGGCGTCGTGAGGGAGCTTGTTCCACCATTGGGGTGCCAGAGCAGCGAACAGTTTTGACTGGGCTGAGCGGGAACTATGCTTCCGCAGAGGAAGGGAGCCAGCAGGCCAGAGGTGGATGAATGCAATGCCCTCGTTTGGGTGTAGGGACTGATCAGAGCCTGAAGGTACGGAGGTGCCGTTCCCCTCACAGCTCCATAGGCAAGCACCATGGTCTTGTAACAGATGCAAGCTTCAACTGGAAGCCAGTGGAGTGTGCGGAGGAGCGGGGTGACGTGAGAGAACTTGGGAAGGTTGAACACCAGACGGGCTGCGGCATTCTGGATGAGTTGTAGGGGTTTAATGGCACAGGCAGGGAGCCCAGCCAACAGCGAGTTGCAGTAATCCAGACAGGAGATGACAAGTGCCTGGATTAGGACCTGTGCCGCTTCCTGTGTAAGGCAGGGTCGTACTCTCCGAATGTTGTAGAGCATGAACCTACAGGATCGGGTCACCGCCTTGATGTTAGCGGAGAACGATAGGGTGTTGTCCAGGGTCACGCCAAGGCTCTTCGCACTCTGGGAGGAGGACACAACGGAGTTGTCAACCGTGATGGCGAGATCATGGAACGGGCAGTCCTTCCCTGGGAGGAAGAGCAGCTCCGTCTTGCCAAGGTTCAGCTTGAGGTGGTGATCCGTCATCCATACTGATATGTCTGCCAGACATGCAGAGATGCTATTCGCCACCTGGTTATCAGAAGGGGGAAAGGAGAAGATTAGTTGTGTATCGTCAGCGTAGCAATGATAGGAGAGGCCATGTGAGGATATGACAGAGCCAAGTGACTTGGTGTATAGCGAGAATAGGAGAGGGCCTAGAACTGAGCCCTGGGGGACACCAGTGGTGAGAGCACGTGGTGCGGAGACAGCTTCTCGCCACGCCACTTGGTAGGAGCGACCGGTCAGGTAGGACGCAATCCAAGAGTGAGCCGCGCCGGAGATGCCCAGCTCGGAGAGGGTGGAGAGGAGGATCTGATGGTTCACAGTATCAAAGGCAGCAGACAGGTCTAGAAGGACAAGAGCAGAGGAGAGAGAGTTAGCTTTAGCAGTGCGGAGAGCCTCCGTGACACAGAGAAGAGCAGTCTCAGTTGAATGACCAGTCTTGAAACCTGACTGGTTTGGATCAAGAATTCTGAGAGAGAAAGCAAGAGAGTTGGCTAAAGACGGCACGCTCAATAGTTTTGGAAAGAAAAGAAAGAAGGGATACTTGTCTGTAGTTGTTGACATCAGAGGGATCGAGTGTTGGTTTTTTGAGAAGGGGTGCAACTCTCGCTCTCTTGAAGACGGAAGGGACATAGCCAGCGGTCAAGGATGAGTTGATCAGCGAGGTGAGGTAGGGGAGAAGGTCACCGGAGATGGTCTGGAGAAGAGAGGAGGGGATAGGGTCAAGCGGGCAGGTTGTTGGGCGGCCTGCAGTCACAAGTCGCAAGATTTTATCTGGAGAGAGAGGGGAGAAAGAAGTCAAAGCATAGGGTAGGGCAGTGTGAGCAGGACCAGCAGTGTCATTTGTCTTAACAAACGAGGATCGGATGTCATCAACCTTCTTTTCAAAGTGGTTGAGGAGGGGGGGGGGATTCAGCAGGGGAGGAGAATGTGGCAAAGAGCTTCCTAGGGTTAGAGGCAGATGCTTGGAATTTAGAGTGTTAGAAAGTGGCCTTAGCAGCAGAAACAGATGAAGAAAATGTAGCGAGGAGGGAGTGAAAAGATGCCAGGTCCGCAGGGAGTCTAGTTTTCTTCCATTTTCGCTCAGCTGCCCGGAGCTCTGTTCTGTGAGCTCGCAATGAGTCATCAAGCCACGGAGCTGGAGGGGAGGACCGAGCCGGCCGGGAGGATAGGGGACATAGAGAGTCAAAGGATGCAGAAAGGGAGGAGAGGAGGGTTGAGGAGGCAGAATCAGGAGATTGGAGGGAGAAGGATTGAGCAGAGGGAAGAGATGATAGGATGGAAGAGGAGAGAGTAGCGGGAGAGAGAGAGCGAAGGTTGCGGCGGCGCATTACCATCTGTGTAGGGGCAGAGTGAGTAGTGTTGGAGGAGAGCGAGAGAGAAAAGGATACAAAGTAGTGGTCGGAGACATGGAGGGGAGTTGCAGTGAGATTAGTAGAAGAACAGCATCTAGTAAAGATGAGGTCAAGCGTATTGCCTGCCTTGTGAGTAGGGGGGGGATGGTGAGAGGGTGAGGTCAAAAGAGGAGAGGAGTGGAAAGAAGGAGGCAGAGAGAAATGAGTCAAATGTAGACGTAGGGAGGTTGAAATCCCCTAGAACTGTGAGGGGTGAGCCATCCTCAGGAAAGGAACTTATCAAGGCGTCAAGCTCATTGATGAACTCTCCAAGGGAACCTGGAGGGCGATAGATGACAAGGATATTAAGCTTAAATGGGCTAGTGACTGTGACAGCATGGAATTCAAATGAGGAGATAGACAGATGGGTTAGGGGAAAAATTTAGAATGTCCACTTGGGAGAGATGAGGATTCCTGTGCCACCACCCGCTGACCAGATGCTCTCGGGGTATGCGAGAACACATGGTCAGACGAGGAGAGAGCAGTAGGAGTAGCAGTGTTTCCAGTGGTAATCCATGTTTCCGTCAGCGCCAAGAAGTCGAGGGACTGGAGGGTAGCATAGGCTGGGATGAAGTCTGCCTTGTTGGCAGCAGAACGGCAGTTCCAGAGGCTGCCTGAGACCTGGAATTCCAATTGGGTGGTGCGTGCAGGGACCACCAGGTTAGAGAGGCAGCAGCCACGCAGTGTGAGGCGTTTGTGTAGCCTGTGCGGAGAGGAGAGAACAGGGATAGGCAGAGGCATAGTTGACAGGCTGCAGCAAATGGCTACAATAATGCAGAGGAGATCGGAATGAAATTAACTAAACATCTGGGAAAGGAGAGAGCGGGGCCTCCCTCACCACAACTCCCAAATATAACTCTCCCAACTTCCACCTCAGAAACTATAATTGTTTCACTGAAACACCCGAATATAACTCTCCCAACTTCCACTTTAGAAATTATAATTGTTGTAAACTACAGCGGTTCAATGTTTCTAGGAATAGACTCTAACTTACTTTATTCAGCTAGCTAACTTGGTACAGTATTCTTCCATGAAAAACCGCCCAGGGCACCGTATCCTATGACGCCATAGTTAACTAGCATGCTAGCATCCAATAACACACGGTTTAGCACCAATACTTGGTTACAACAAACTACCAATAGTGTGTTAACACACTAAACAGATAATTCGTGTCCGTGTCTAGTTCCTTTCATAACGCAGTAATAATTAAACGTTGGCTAGCTAGCACAAAGTCAGTCATGCTAGCTACACAAGTGGACTACACATCTCAAATGTTCAGAAAGGGAAGCTTTATGTTGCAAAATTCTCATTGACTAAAATTATATTGTATTTAGCTGCTACAGTACTGCTAGCTGGTAGTGTTGGCTAGCTAGCAATGGCTGTGGTGTTGACTTTGTTTGAAAAACGGTGTCGCTGCGAACGAATGTAGCTGGCTAAAATGATATTGTATTTAGTTGCTACAATAAAGTCTTTATAGAAATGCAAAATTGCACATTCAGAACAATGAGAATAAGATAAAGTTAACATATAAGACAAATTAAAGGAAAGATTCACCCATTTTGAACGTTATCCTATTTGTGCGTCTCTGAGTGATGTTCTATCAATTCCCGGGGTCATTTAATGTTTTCATGTCATATGATGCAAAACGCGTCATACTGGCTGTATTTCTGCCTGCTTGAACGGTGAATGTCTCGGATACATATGAAAACATTCAATGACCCCGGGAATTGATAGAACATCACTCAAAGATGCACAAATAGGATAACGTTCAAAATGTGTCTTATATGTTAACTTTATCTTATTCTTATTTGTATTAGGATCAATGTTGACGTACCAAACATCTTTCAGAGTGATTATTCATGAGGCAGTGATTGTCTTATTTATATTATTTTTGAATGAACAACTTAATGTTGTCTAGTGGCACATGGTACAACAGCTGGTTCATGTGCTTTGTGTTGTCCATGATGTTAACTAATGTCCTTGTTTAGCCTTTTCTGTCACAAATACATGATGGCTTTCGTTTTGAATTCAATAAAAAACTAGTTAAAGATGTAGCCATAGTTACAGAAAAACAAGACGGCCAAACAAACTGTTTTGAGCAAGCAGAGCAGGACATGTGTGAGTGAGCTGACTGGGAGATCTGTCTTTTGGCACACATCTGTCCCATGTGCCCATCCATGCCAACCGAACTTTTACTATGTGTCTTTGTCTCAATCATGTTTTTCCGTCAGTACATTACAGTACATCTCTTCTTGGTTAAGTGGTACTACTTAACACCCTTTGTGGTTGGCATTAATTTGAGTTATGGAGCTGGCAACACCAGGGGTCATGTTCACCGTGTAGGGAACACTAGCAAAACGTTGCAAAATGAAAACAAACTGTTCTCAATAATGGGCAGACAGTACCTCTCCATTTTGGACTGTTGTGTTTGTGGGTATTCTGGCATGGGTACATATAATACTTGATGTACAAGTAACTGCCAAATTAAAGGAAACGCCAACATAAACTGTCTTAATAGGGCCTTGGTCCACCACGAGCCAGAACAGATTCAATGCACCTTGCCATAGATTCTACAAGTTCTACTCATTTGGTGTTTTGTTGATGGTGGTGGAAAACACTGTCTCAGGCGCTGCTCCAGAATATCCCATAAGTATTTAATTGGGTTGAGATCTGGTCACTGAGACAACCATGGCTTATGGTTTACATAGTTTTCATGCTCATAAAACCATTCCGTGACCACTCATGCCCTGTGGATGGGGGCATTGTCATCCTATGGGGGCATAGCCATGGTAGCCAAAATAATGGCCTGCCCAGCATTTTTATACATGACCCTAAGCATGATGGGATGTTAATTGCTTAATTAACTCAGGAACCACACCTGTGTGGAAGCACCTGCTTTCAATATACTATATATCCCTTATTTACTCAAGTGTTTCCTTTATTTTGGCAGTTACCTGTATGTGTTACTGTTAACTAGACGTTGCTTTTGATAAAGGTATCTGCTAAATGACTGTTAAAATAATGACTAGTAACATTTTCCCCAGTTGCCTCACTAAGCTATGTGGTCTTTTTCGGTTTCTTTCTGCTGTTGACTGTGTTGCCATTCGTTAATAGGTCACCTCGTTACAACACCCAGGTTCCCCAGAAAGACCTAGGCTTCGTCCCAAATAGCACCCTATTACCTTTATAGTGCACTTCTTTTCACCAGGACCCATAGCTCTGGTCAAAACTACTGCACTACATAGGGAATAGGGGGCCGTTGAATCATAGAAAAGGGATGATCCATCCATCAAGCAGCTTTTCCATTGGCCAATCAGCTTACCTAACATAACACTGTTGGTTTTTGGTAAACGTCTCATCCAGCCTGTTAGTCTGTCAGCTTGGAGCGTGACTCTCCCCACGCCCCTTCCCCTGGCATATGGCTCCCGTGTCATCAAGTCAGCTCCTCTCCGACCACAGACTGACTGACTGCCCACAGACAGACATTCAACACAGCTGTGCTAAACATATACTTCCCCTATCACTCACTCACTCACTCACTCACCTCGGTTTTCACCACTGCTAAAGATGTTCTGTTTCTGTTCTCATCTGCTTGTCTGTCCTCCCACTCTGTGTTCCAATGTGTAATAATACTGTTTTTCAATGAGGAAGAGCTACAGTGGGGAAAAAAAGTATTTAGTCAGCCACCAATTGTGCAAGTTCTCCCACTTAAAAAGATGAGAGAGGCCTGTAATTTTCATCATAGGTACACGTCAACTATGACAGACAAATTGAGAAAAAAAAATCCAGAAAATCACATTGTAGGATTTTTAATGAATTTATTTGCAAATTATGGTGGAAAATAAGTATTTGGTCACCTACAAACAAGCAATATTTCTGGCTCTCACAGACCTGTAACTTCTTCTTTAAGAGGCTCCTCTGTCCTCCACTCGTTACCTGTATTAATGGCACCTGTTTGAACTTGTTATCAGTACAAAAGATACCTGTCCACAACCTCAAACAGTCACACTCCAAACTCCACTATGGCCAAGACCAAAGAGCTGTCAAAGGACACCAGAAACAAAATTGTAGACCTGCACCAGGCTGGGAAGACTGAATCTGCAATAGGTAAGCAGCTTGGTTTGAAGAAATCAACTGTGGGAGCAATTATTAGGAAATGGAAGACATACAAGACCACTGATAATCTCCCTCGATCTGGGGCTCCACGCAAGATCTCACCCCGTGGGGTCAAAATGATCACAAGAACGGTGAGCAAAAATCCCAGAACCACACGGGGGGGCCTAGTGAATGACCTGCAGAGAGCTGGGACCAAAGTAACAAAGCCTACCATCAGTAACACACTACGCCGCCAGGGACTCAAATCCTGCAGTGCCAGACGTTTCCCCCTGCTTAAGCCAGTACATGTCCAGGCCCATCTGAAGTTTGCTAGAGTGCATTTGGATGATCCAGAAGAGGATTGGGAGAATGTCATATGGTCAGATGAAACCAAAATATAACTTTTTGGTAAAAACTCAACTCGTCGTGTTTGGAGGACAAAGAATGCTGAGTTGCATCCAAAGAACACCATACCTACTGTGAAGCATGGGGGTGGAAACGTCATGCTTTGGGGCTGTTTTTCTGCAAAGGGACCAGGACGACTGATCCGTGTAAAGGAAAGAATGAATGGGGCCATGTATCGTGAGATTTTGAGTGAAAACCTCCTTCCATCAGCAAGGGCATTGAAGATGAAACGTGGCTGGGTCTTTCAGCATGACAATGATCCCAAACACACCGCCGGGCAACGAAGGAGTGGCTTCGTAAGAAGCATTTCAAGGTCCTGGAGTGGCCTAGCCAGTCTCCAGATCTCAACCCCATAGAAAATCTTTGGAGGAAGTTGAAAGTCCGTGTTGCCCAGCGACAGCCCCAAAACATCACTGCTCTAGAGGAGATCTGCATGGAGGAATGGGCCAAAATACCAGCAACAGTGTGTGAAAACCTTGTGAAGACTTACAGAAAACGTTTGACCTGTGTCATTGCCAACAAAGGGTATATAACAAAGTATTGAGAAACTTTTGTTATTGACCAAATACTTATTTTCCACCATAATTTGCAAATAAATTCATAAAAAATCCTACAATGTGATTTTCTGGATTTTTTTTCCTCATTTTGTCTGTCATAGTTGACGTGTACCTATGATGAAAATTACAGGCCTCTCTCATCTTATTAAGTGGGAGAACTTGCACAATTGGTGGCTGACTAAATACTTTTTTCCCCCACTGTATGAGCAATCAGTCAAAATGTATTCTTTGACGTCTATATCCTCTTAGTCACCAACAGTTTTGAAGGTCACATTCGTTTTGGGAAATGTTCTTGTTTTCTTTTTGACTAGTATTTTGTTTGATGATTACATATCCATGATATTGCCTTCACAGGCCACATGTCACTCCAACGGTTTGTTTTCATTGATGGAAGTATGATACTCTGCTTCATAGCATTACTGATGCATGTGTATACTGTATGAGGGAGTGGAACATGTGAAACGTGATTACAGGTTGTATTATAGATGACTTGACTCTGAATGACTCTGAAAGGCATCCCTCTGCTGTCATAACATCTCTCTCTCTCTCCCTCTCTCTTTCTCTCTCCCTCTTTCATTCACCACTCATCTCCCCCTCCCTCTCTCTCTCTCTCTCTCTCTCTCTCTCTCTCTCTCTCTCTCTCTCTCTCTCTCTCTCTCTCTCTCTCTCTCTCTCTCTCTCTCTCCCTCCCCCTATTTCATGCACCACTCATCCATCTCCCCCTCCCTCTCTATATCTCTATATCTCTATATCTCTATCTCTCTCTCTCGTCTCTCTCCTCTCTCTCTCTCTCTCTCTCTCTCTCTCTCTCTCTCTCTCTCTCTCTCTCTCTCTCTCTCTCTCTCTCTCTCTCTCTCTCTCTCTCTCTCCCTCTTTCATTCACCACTCACTCCCCCCCCTCTCTCTCCCTCTCCCTCTCTGTCTATCTGTCAGTGTATTCACACCACTGAGTACAGGATGTCACAGTGCTACTGCTGCCTCTATACAGCTCAGTGTGTTCCTACTTCACCTTACCTTGTGTGTCCACCTGCATCATACATCTCACACATGTCACACTTTCCTCACACTACTGAAGGTGTGAACTACATACTGTAAGCTCTGTGTGTGTATGTGTGTGTGCGTGTGCGTGTGTGTGTGTGTGTGCGTAACGGGTGGTTTGTTGAAACAGTTGTGTGACCTTGCCTGAGACCTGAAGGATTGCATTGGTTCCCCGAAACAACGCGTAGGGCTAATGTGTGTTAATGACTAGGGCTCAATGTCAGTGTTAATGTAGCTTTGACAAGTATCCAAACCGTAACTCTCTTTTACACTCTCTTCTTCCCAGAAATCTGCCGGTTTGGTTTCCTTGGCATCAGTAGACATTCCATCCTGTAGTTCCTCTGGCTGTTACTGTAAAGCTTGTCTGACTAACTGACTGACTGACCTCTGTGAAATGGAATGAGCTGTTGGATCAAACTGAGATACTGATGCCTCTCATCTCCATACATTGGCTTTTCCCCACCCTATATGAATGTCATGTGATCTGATGTGATTTGAAACAATACAAAACAATACAATATGATATTATACAATATGACATGATATCATTACGTTTAGTCTTCAAATCCGTTCTCCCTTATGAAGCTAATTGTGGTATCCATTTGTGGTCACCAGGATGACCTGAATCAGTCCTATAGTGTTAGTGTAGCAGACGGCAGGTAGCGCTCAGAGCCAGGAGCAGGAGGAAAGCTGTACTTCCCCACCACCAGGGCTGCTGTGTGTGTTTTTATGTTTGTGTGTATGACTGTATTGTATCAGTTGCCATTGTAGCCCTAGCTGTATGGTCTGAGGAATGCTGTTGTGCTGGTCTGTATGACGGTGGTGGGCTGGGCATTAGAGAGAGAGGAAACAGAGGAGACAGGACAGGACAGGACAGCTCCATTAGGCTGTGTTTACACTCTGCAGGCTGACTGGTTCTGTTTTTCTTGGCCTCACCGTGCCCTATCAATCACACACGTTTCCTTCCCCAAAGACCAACCAGTCTTTGATGTCTTTATGTTGTTGCTCAGCACCCGCGTCACTTCAGGAATATTATGCCCCGGACTTGCTGTTATCATCTGATAAGTAGCGTTCTTGGGATTCCCGTCGTGTGAGGTGCTATTATTTTCCCGACTATCTGTCGTCTTTTTGCGGTTTTGATCGTAAATATCTCTGTCTGTGAAGCAAGACCAGTTATGGTAAATGACTAATACGTCTGGAAAACTATTGTACATGTTGTTGGGAAAGAGTCAAAGATGTTGAGACGGTCATTGCTGTACAGTCTTATAAGGTCTATGGACTTCCAGACCACGGTCAGAATGCATATTGAAAGAATTTCAGGTGCGCTTGATTTAGCGTGTGTATATTTAAGTGTGCAATATATCATTGGTTCCATTGTACCAGGCAAACTAAATCAAACACAGCCCAAGTATTTGAAAGTATTTGACATATGTTCTGTATTTGACCCAAGTCTGTGGGCATCTACTTTAGGCTCATAGACTTCTACTGTATACTAATTGATCTACTGTATACTAATTGATCAGTGGGGCTTTAATGCTCTGTTTCCTTAGAAATGAAGATAATGTAGAGCACAGTTAGTTCCTTCACCAGCTGTCATAAAATACTTGAAATTACCTTCTATGCTTTATACCAGGGGTGTCAAACGTCCGGCCCGCGGGCCGAATCAGGCCCGCAAACGGGTTTAATCCGGCCCGCAAGATGATTTTGTAAAGTATAAAAATGAGCTGCAATTCAATAAAATAAACTGCTGTTCCAATTGAGTCCACTGGATGGTGCAATAGCAATTGTGTTAAGCAACCAAACTGTTTATACCGGGGCAGAGCAAGTAGGTCAAGCAAGTGCTGCCAGTCCGGATGAGCTACTTTGTTTTGCCCGCAATATTTATTACGGCTTCTACTATTAACATTATGTGCTTTGGCACCCTCATTGCCCCAATATGTCTCTGTCAAAAAAGAGAAAAGTGGACGCAGAGTGCAGAGTGTTCCAAGAAAAATGGTCATCCTCCTATTTATTCACGGAATTGAATGGGAAAGCTGTATGTTTGGTGTGTTCACAGCATGTTGCAGTGCTGAAAGAATGTAACCTTCGTCGCCACTATGTGAGTCTTCATGCGGACAAATAAGACAACTTTCAAGGACAGCGGAGAAGAGAGAAGGTGAATGAACTGTTGGCGGGTCTGAAGAAACAGCAGTCTGTGTTTACTCACAGCCGAGACATCAGTGACGCTGCAGTGAAAGCTAGCTACCTCATTGCTAATGAAATCGCAGTGGCTTCAAAACCATTTAGTGAGGGTGAATTTGTAAAAACATGCATGATGAAGGCAGCGGAGATTGTGTGCCCTAAAAAGCGCCAGGCTTTTGCAAATATCAGCCTGACAAGAAACACAGTTGCAGACAGGATTTCCGATCTTTCAGTGGATTTGGACAGCCAGTTGAAGCAAAAAGTAAAGTCATTTATTGCGTTTTCGGTTGCAATTGATGAAAGCACGGACATTACAGATGTTGCACAACTGGCCATTTTCATCCGCGGAGTTGATGACACATTGACCGTCACCGAGGAGTTCGTGGAGTTGGTGCCGATGACAGATACAACGACAGCAGCTGATATTTTCACCGCACTCGTCGGGCGCGCTGGACAGGGTCGGAGTGGACTGGTCCCGCTGTCAGCCTGGCTACAGATGGTGCGCCTCAATGATCGGGGAAAAAAGCAGGCGTTGTGACAAAGTTCAGAGAGAAAGTGCAATCTGCAAATGGAGGACGTGATTTTTGGACTTTTCACTGTATTTTGCACCAGGAGGCTTTGTGTTGTAAGTCATTAAAGATGGATAACGTCATGAAGGTGGTCATCCAAACTGTTAATTTCATCCGATCCAGAAGCCTGAATCACCGTCAGTTTGACAGCCTTCTCAGAGAGAAAGACCACATCTATGGCCTGCCATACCACACTGAGGTAAGATGGTTAAGCCGAGGTGCTGTGCTGAGGCGTTTCTTTGATTTACGAGAAGAAATTGAACAGTTCATGGAAGAAAAGGGCAAACCAGTGTTAGAATTTCATTCCGCAGAATGGATGCAGGACCTTGCATTTATGGTGGATGTTACAGAGCACCTGAATAACTTGAACAAACAGCTGCAAGGGCGCAACAAAGGTGTCACGCACTATTATGACAGCATACGTTCTTTCAAGTTGAAGCTGTCATTGTGGGAGACGCATCTCGCCGGTGGTGATGCAGCTCACTTCCCCTGTCTGAAAAATGTGTGCGCGACCCAACATGTGACAGACATGAAGCGGTTCAAAGATAAAATAACGGGACTGTTACGGGAGTTTGAGCAACGCTTTCAGATTTTTGGTGAACGGGAGAAAGACTTCAACGTTTTTTGCTCGCCATTCACCGTGAATCCCTCTGATCTGCCCGTCAGCATCCAACTTGAAATAATAGACTTGCAGTGTGACTCGGATTTGAAGGGCAAATTTGCCGCAGCTGGCTTGGACACATTTTATCAGAATCTCTTGCCAGGTTACCCCAACTTGACAGCCCTCGCTGCAAAACTGTTGTGCATGTTTGGAACCACATATCTTTGTGAGCAAGTTTTCTCTGTAATGAGCATAAATAAAACAAAGCTGCGCTCAAGGCTCACGCACAAGCACTTGAATCACATCCTGAAGTTGGCTGCCACTCAGGATGTGACGCCTGATATTGATGCGCTGGTGAAAGCTAAAAGATGCCAGGTATCAGGAGTCAAATAAACTATGCAACCCCACTTAAAGTGCTGCATGAGACACCCTGATATAGTTCTGTGATCTGTGATATACTTCTGTGAATCACTGAGGCATTGTGTGTTTGTGTGTTCTTTGTCCTCAGAATTTTCAAATAACTTGAGGTGTTTTATGATTAATAGTGATGTTGTGCTTTTGGACACACTGTCCTCAGGCTCCAGCTTTATGTTTATATGTTTTTATGGTGATGTGCTATTGTTTTTAATTGATTTTATTTTATTTATATATTTAACCTATTCTTGACTCTGTGGTTCTTGCACTTGTTTGAGGAACAGGATTTCATTATTTTTATCTACATTTCTGCCTGAGAAATGACACCCTGATATAGTTCTGTGATCTGTGAAACAGTTCTGTGAATCACTGAGGCATTGTGTGTTTGTGTGTTCTTTTTCTTTAGAATTTTCAAATAAACTTGAGGTGTTTTATGATTAATAGTGATGTTGTGCTTGTACTATTTTGGACACACTGTCCTCAGGCTCTAGCTTTATGTTTTATGTTGATCGTATTAAAACAAAGAAAACAATCTGAAGTTGTTGTTTTTAAGGTATATATACCATGATTTTACCGGTCCGGCCCACTTGGGAATAGATTTTCCTCCATGTGGCCCCTGAGCTAAAATGAGTTTGACACCCCTGCTTTATACTAATGGCTGACTTTTAACTTGCTGCATTAATTAATATGAATGAATTCAATACAGAGATACCTTTTCTTACTCATGTGCAGTATATTTCAAAATTAATGAGATTTCAGCCCCTGGCTTTCATTTATTTACTTTTTGTCCTCAGAAAGGAGTGTGAAGTGCACTCTATTTGTGGACACCATATCTACACAGACAGACGTAGGAAATAAACCAACTAGCTATGTAATCAACCTTATTTTCTTCAGACCAGTCTGTGTATTGTATTCAGCACCTTGGTCATATCGTTGAATAGCCTTTACGTCACCTCTTGGGACTGATCCTTGGTTGGGTGGAGGGTGGAGGGTTGGTTATGGTGTTCCACACTGAAGGTACAGAAGTTGTGGCACACAGCACGTGCACAACATGTTGTTTTTGTTGAACTCCAATAGCAGTCACGTGGTCAGTGAGACACGTGCCATTCCACTTCCCAGAACGTCTGGATCATTCCTCTGAATCTTTCACACCCTTGTTTTACTGTAGCTCTGGGTTGTTATGGCAATGTTGAACGTACATTGCTAGGTAAAGAAAAATATAAAAAGCTGTATAGCTATATACTGTAGATATTTTTCTACTCTAAGACCTTGTTTGTGGGTTGCTTATAATGTTTATATATCTGCTCCAATCGGATGCATGTCTTGCACTCAGGTGAATGTTTTCCATTTAGACAAGTCAGACCTGTCATAATCCCCACACCAACCTCATGGTTGAAGGATTCTTCACAGGGAAGAATAAGTGTCCTCAGAGGGATCGTCTGATGCTGAGTTTTCAATGACGTGCTGTAGTAATCTACCTCTCTACATGTCCTTTACTCTTTTGAAGCATGTAGAATGTCACGCCTGCTCCCGCTCCCCCTCCCTGGCCCTCGAGGGCGCCAGGCTGCCCATCATTGCGCACACCTCTTACCATCATTGCGCACACCTCTTACCATCGCGCATCAGCGCTCATTGGACTTACCTGGACTCATTCACTTTGTTGATTGCCCCTTCTATATCTGTCTGTTCCCCAGTTTGATCCCCGTGTTTGCATTGATGTTGTATCGTTACCCCGTCCAGACGCTGTCCATGTTTTGTTCCATGTCTTTTATTTATTAAATCATCACCCTGTACTTGCTTCCTGTCTCCCAGTGTCTGTCGAACCGAGATCGTCATAGTAGAATGTAGTTGTGTATTTTTAGGTCTATAGAACTAATGGAACAATGGAACAGGGGTCAGCCAGGGGTCAGCCACGCATTCAGTAGAGTACTAGACCTCTGAGACCAACACAACACGTCACCTCTGCCATGTCAAGTGACAAGGCTATTTAACAAACTGCATTTATCGCTATCTTCTTTCTTCCTCCTGTAGTGATGAGCAGGTCACACACTGGAATGAATAGTCTAGTAATATAAAGATGCAGGTACTTTTGGCTTGTTAGTGTGACCTCACTCATTATAATGATCCAATAATTATTGGTGCCACTCCAAAACATTAAGCCTCTGGCTCTCACAGCCATATCATCTACCTCAAAGTTAATGGTGTTTGTCTGATGGTTGTGGTACGTAGGAGGAGGTGTTAGCAGGGTCCTCATTAATACACAATGAGTTGTACACAATTCTGACTTGAGTGCACTTAAAAGTGTAAATGTCTCCCATTAAGAACAGTTCAAGAGTTTAGTACGCATATCTCAACTCTCAATCTGGTTGAATCATTATCATATTCCAAACTGCTACAGATTACGCATTAAAATGACCCAATTGGTTCGGACGGTGTTCTTCTCTTCCATCTAATTTCCTTTACTTGTTCATCTGACCTAGATGAGAACCTGTCATTCAATGGACAAAAGGGGAAATTGGGCGATTTTGTTTCGTGGAAATAGGTTGCAGTGTTTCTCTTAGTGAGGACTTTTATTCCCAGTGTGGGACTGTAGCCCAGAGGTGTGCTATATTTAAAGGAGTGCAGCTCAGTGCTTGTTCAGTAATTGGCCAGTACTGTGTCTATTCTGCCAGTTTCTCTGAGAAAAAGCACTGCAGTTGGTTTTCTGACAAGATTATTAAAACAGCACAATTTAGCTGTCTGTTGTTTCAGCGCTAACCTGCCTCTACAGACACTTCGGCTCTCTCTTCACCAAGCTTGATGTCCTAGATTGGTATATAGGGCATCTCTCCCACATGCCATTACGGTCTAATTTTACTGTGCTCACAAACTTTGTAAAGGGTCTTAGGGACCACCTGTGAGATCTGGACTGAAGTGGTTCTGGCTGGATGGTCCAAGCTGGTCCAAACTGGTCCACACACACTCCCAGTACTGAAGTGAGCTAGTTAGAGGATGTCTGTTGCCTTTTCCAGTCTCTCAGGTTGAAGAGAGTGATGCCAGAAATGGACTCTGCAGTGTTTATGACTACTAATTCAAACAGTCCATGCTTGAAATGATGTTGAAGGAAGTGATGTCTCAGACAAGAATTCTGTTATTTAATAGACAGTAAATTTGAACTAGCTCTAGTGAATTCTCCTTCGATAATGGCAATAGTTTTAGCACCGCTGTACTGATGATGCATGGGTAACTTAAAAGAGAGTGGGATAGCTGGCTACATGGAGTTTGCTGCAATCTTTGGTGGAAAAACACTGAAGAGAACTGCGCTGCTGGGAACCGGGGGAGTGGGGATGGGATGGGGATGGAGATCTATCACGTGAATTGTGAGTGACCGGCATGTGGCCAACACCCCCCCTCTGTGGAATAGCTGTTCAGGGTTGTTTATGGCCCTAATGGCTGGCTGTCACAGGGACCTCTGTGGCTCTGCGTTTGTGTGTGTGTGTGTGTGTGTGTGTGTGTGTGTGTGTGTGTGTGTGTGTGTGTATTTGTGCATGCATGTGCACGTGTGCATCCGTGTGTGTGTTTGTTTGCGTGTGCATCCGTGCGTGTGTGCGAGAGAGAGAGGAGCCTGTGAGGTTCAGTGAGTTGTATCTCTGGGTAGAGCTCCTTTGCCTGGAGAGGCAGCCGAGGTGCGCCTGAGCAGAGATCCCTCTGATTGGCTGAGGAGGATGCAGCTTGCCCCCCGCCCTCTCATTCTCCCAATTGCGTTAGAAGAGGAGAGGGAGGGAGAGGAGCTGAGTAGCAGAGATAACCAAGCAGGCACATAGAACAGAGCATTAACACGGAGCAGAGAAGCAAGCAAGCTCTCTCTCTACGCAGTCTCACTCTACGCAGCACAGGGAGACAACACACAGAGCTACATCAGAAAGCCATTCTGCTACAGTACAGCACCATAGTCTGCTCTTGGGCTTCAGCGTTCAACCACCTCTTCAGTTTTCCTCTTGGTGCACGGTAGAGCTGTTTGGAGACCTTTAACCTCCGCTAGAAGGCGACTTGACTCAGGTGATTAGTGACCATGGGTAGGCAGGGGCATGATGCCAATGCAGCGGCTGGTGCCCCGGGGTCCGGGATGCGCATGCAGCGTTCCCAGAGCAAGATGAGCCTGTCTGCGTCGTTCGAGGCGCTGGCCAACTACTTCCCCTGCATGAACTCCTTCGACGAGGAGGACAGAGGTAAGATGAGATGGACCTAACCCTGAGACACTGGAGCAGACACACACAGCTGCTGCTGCTGTTGGAGGGAGAGAGAGAGGAGAGGGATGGGATGGGAGAGGGATGGGAGGATGGGAGGATGGGAGAGGGATGGGAGGATGGGAGAGGGATGGGAGGATGGGAGAGGGATGGGAGATGGATGGGAGGATGGGAGAGGGATGGGAGGATGGGAGAGGGATGGGAGATGGATGGGAGGATGGGAGAGGGATGGGAGATGGATGGGAGAGGGATGGGAGAGGGATGGGAGAGGGATGGGAGGATGGGAGAGGGATGGGAGAGGGATGGGATGGGGGATGGAGAGGGGCAGCAGTAAGAGAGGGAGCAGACGAAGGGCTGGAGGGGTGGAGAGAGATAGAGAGGGACCGGGGGAGAGAGGAGAGGGAGGGATGGACTGATGGTTGACTGATGACCCGAAAGGGGAGAGGGAGCACGGGGAGGGTGGAGGCTGTGGATGGACATGCTCAGTGTGTTTTTGGATATGCTTCTCGTAATTGACTAGCTACATCCCTGTTCGTGTCATTGGCTACTGCTTTAGATCTGATGTCTGTTCTGAAACACTGTCCTACTCCCTCATTGACTTCACTTACCAATGGCAAGCATGCTTGTCTTGTCTCGATTGGAATGAATCACTATTTGTTCTAGTGCGGGCGGTAGTTTAGATTTAGATATTGTATTGACCTCGTCTCTAGTGTCTAGTGTGTGTTTTTATAGCTGTTTTATTTCTGAGTGGGTGTTGAGAATATGTTTATGATAATCCAGATAGGATGTTTTCATAAGACTAGGTTAGGGGGATTGTATTAGCTGTGATTGTATTAGCTGGGTTAGGGGGATCGTATTACCCTCCTCCTATAAATAGACTTTAATAGACTCCTCTGAAATAGACATGATCCACTGGAATGTTGCGATAATACGGTAGAAATGTCTCCAGCCCCCTTCATCTCAATCCCCTTTCTGGGTAGACACTGACTTTAATGCTTCCTTACCTGGAGTTACAGGTACTAGAGTAGTCGACCCGAAATGTGCGTCCAATCAAGTTACTGTTCACAAACATTTCTCCCAGATGACACAAACTGTATTGATGATGTTTGTAAACAGTCATTTGATTGGACGGAAGTGACACTGCAGGTGAGCCTTTGATGTGTAGTTTAACATGTTACGTAAAGACAGTATCTTAGAGTGTTTTAGGACTCCAGCAGAGAATATCTCCTCAAATTAAGGTTTTATTCTAGCATCTAGGCTCTGGGAAAATCACGGTTTTTAAGAACATATATCTTTTTTCAAGGCTAGGTCTGGATGCACTGCAGCATCTCCTAAATGCTTTTTATTTTATTCTATCTTTCACAGATCCTTAGCTCTTTGCAGAATACATATTTTTATAGACTGTTTTCCCTTTTAGTGGGTTATAGAGTTTAATGACGTGTATGGAAAGCACTTTCAATGGCAGTAGCTTAATTTCTAATTAAGACTGAGTATATCTGTCTGAGTGAGCTTTCAAAGATCCACTCCGTAATCTTTTTAATGCTCTACCTTAATAACAAACCATGACAACGGCAAAGCCTGTGTGTGTGTGTCTGTATGAGTTTGTGTGTATGAGTGTATGTGTATGAGTGTGTGTGTGAGTGTGTGTGTGGCCTGGCTCATGGCACCTACTGTCACGATCGTCTGAGGAAACGGACCAATACGCAGCGCGTGGAGTGAACATGATGACTTTAATGATAAAGCACGTAAATACAAAACAAAAGACGAAAGTGAAGTCCTACAGTGACAATAACTAAACAGGAACAAAAACCCACAAACAAACAGTGAAACACAACAGTATATATATGGCTCCCAATCAGAGATAACGAGCCGACAGCTGACACTCGTTACCTCCGATTGGGAGTCATTGACCAATCACCACTAAACACAAACAAAATGAAACTCACCCAACCCCAACACCACCAAATGAAATACACCCTGGCTCTAACACACAGTCCTGGAGCCAGAGTGTGACACCTACAGTCTCATCATAATCACACATGTTAATTCAGCATTACTCTGTCCAATGAGGTATAAACTGCATCATTAAAAACAGTTGGCTGGCCATTAAAAAGAGATTTCAAAGATGAGCTTCTCCTCCTTTATTAGTATGGCCATCCATAATGACCTCAGATACAACAATATGCAGGCTAACCACAGTACATACAGTGGTCAGGTTGACCTTGGCTTTGATTCAGCTGAATGAATGTTAATTGATCATTCAGTACATCGCTCATTGATTGTGTTTAGGTAGTTCCTATATGGCAGAAGCCTGACTGTCTGTCACACTGGCAGGTCTTTAGATGCCTTTAGACGTCACTGTCAGCTTCTTTGAATCCGGTTTGCTTTGTCAGTGCTGAGAAGAGAGGAAGAGGAGGCGGATGTCATTGAATAGCTGAGCTGCCAGGGTTCTGGCCTCAGCAGTGAGTGCCTGCCTGAGAAATAAAAGCTTATCATTCTCTGATTCTAAGAGTCTGTACTTCCTGTGGATGGGAGACAGGCAGGCAGGCAGGCAGACAGGAAGGGAGAGATGCTGCAGGCAGGGACAGTAGCCAGAGTATAATTAATGTGTTTGATATGGGCAAATTCTAGGCACAAATCACACACACAAATAAAAATTTAGAGAGAGGGAAATTGCATTAAGGACAATATGAATATGCCAGATTATTTTCAGTTTATTTGAACACAGAATGGGGAATTATTGAGCTGTCTTCAAACTGTAAGAAGTCTTGGTTAAAGAGGGCTTTATTATCCCCTCTGTGTGTTGTCTTCAGAAAGGTTGTTCCTGTGATAAAGCAGAACCACTCTTACGTACAGTGCCAGTCAAAAGTTTGGATACACCTACTCATTCAAGGGTTTTTCTTTATTTTCACTATTTTTTACATTGTAGAATAATAGTGAAGACATCAAAACTATGAAATAACACATATGGAATCATATAGTAACCAAAAAAGAGTTAAACAAATCAAAATATATTTTATATTTGAGATTCTTCAAATAGCCACCCATTGCCTTGATGACAGCTTTGCACACTCTTGGCATTCTCTCAACCAGCTTCACCTGGAATGCTTTTCCAACAGTCTTGAAGGAGGTCCCACATATGCTGAGCACTAGTTGGCTGCTTTTCCTTCACTCTGCCGTCCGACTCATCACAAACCATCTCAATTGGGTTGAGGTAGGGGGATTGTGGAGGCCAGGTCGTCTGATGCAGTGCTCCATCACTCTCCTTCTTGGTAAAATGGCCCTTACACAGCCTGGAGGTGTGTTGGGTCATTGTCTTGTTGAAAAATATATGATAGTCCCACTAAGCCCAAACCAGATGGGATGGCGTATCGCTGTAGAATGCTGTGGTAGCCATGCTGGTTAAGTGTGCCTTAAATTCTAAATAAATCATAGACAGTGAAATCTCCAATTTGGACTCCAGACCAAAGGACAAATTTCCACCGGTCTAATGTCCATTGCTCGTGTTTCTTTAGCAGTGTTTTTTTTTGCAGCAATTCGACCATGAAGGCCTGATTCACACAGTCCCCTCTGAACAGTTGATGTTGAGATGTGTTTGTGACTTGAACTCTGTGAAGCATTTATTTGGGCTGCAATTTCTGAGGCTGGTAACTCTAATTAACTTATCCTCTGCAGCAGCGGTAACTCTGGGTCTTCCATTCCTGTGGAGGTCCTCATGAGAGCCAGTTTCATCATAGCGCTTGATGGTTTTTGCGACTGCACTTGAAGAAACTTTCAAAGTTCTTGACATTTTCCGTATTGACTGACCTTCATGTCTTAAAGTAATGATGGACTGTCGTTTCTCTTAGCTTATTTGAGCTGTTCTTGCCATAATATGGACTTGGTCTTTTACCAAATAGGGCTATCTTCTGTATACCCCCCTACCTTGTCACAACACAACTGATTGGCTCAAACGCATTAAGAAGGAAAGAAATTCCACGAATTAACTTTTAAGAAGGCACACCTGTTAATTGAAATGCATTCCAGGTGACTACCTCATAAAGCTGGTTGAGAGAATGCCAAAAGTGTGCAAAGCTGTCATAAAGGCAAAGGGTGGCTATTTGAAGAATCTCATATATAAAATATATTTTGATTTGTTTAACACTTTTTTTGTTTACTACATGATTCCATATGTGTTATTTCATAGTTGTGATGTCTTCACTATTATTATATAATGTAAAAATAAAGAAAAACCCTTGAATGAGTAGGTGTGTCCAAACTTTTGACTGGTAGGGTATGTAAACATTGAGTGACAAACATTCACTCTCTATGTTGACATGCATTCCCTGACAGTGTGTGTTGAGTGGTCATGCTTGCCACATAAATCAGCTCTCTTTACGTTCGTTCTCTTTACCCTGGTTATCCTCCGAGTTAAACAATATAACAAACAGATCACCGACCATTTCGAATCCCACCGTACCTTCTCCGCTATGCAATCTGGTTTCCGAGATGGTCATGGGTGCACCTCAGCCACGCTCAAGGTCCTAAACGATATAATAACCGCGATCGATAAAAGACAGTACTGTGCAGCCGTCTTTATCGACCTGGCCAAGGCTTTTGACTCTGTCAATCACCGCATTCTTATTGGCAGACTAAATAGCCTTGGTTTCTCAAATGACTGCCTCGCCTGGTTCACCAACTACTTCTCAGATAGAGTTCAATGTGTCAAATCGGAGGGCCTGTTGTCTGGACCTCTGGCAGTCTCTATGGGGGTGCCACAGGGTTCAATTCTCGGGCCGACTCTATTCTCTGTGTATATCAATGATGTCGCTCTTGTTGCTGGTGACTCTCAGATCCACCTCTACGCAGACGACACCATTTTGTATACATCTGGCCCTTCATTGGACACTGTGTTAACAAACCTCCAAACGAGCTTCAATGCCATACAACACTCATTCTGTGGCCTCCAACTGCTCTTAAACACTAGTAAAACTAAATGCATGCTCTTCAATCGAACGCTGCTTGCACCCGTCCGCCCGACTAGAATCACTACTCTCGGCGGGTCTGACTTAGAATATGTGGACAACTACAAATACCTAGGCGTCTGGTTAGACTGTAAACTCTCCTTCCAGACTCACATTAAGCATCTCCAATCCAAAGTTAAATCTAGAATTGGCTTCCTATTTCGCAACAAAGCCTCCTTCACTCATGCTGCTAAACATGCCCTCGTAAAACGGACTATCCTACCGATACTTGACTTCGGCGATGTCATTTACAAAATAGCTTTCAACACTCTACTCAGCAAATTGGATGTAGTCTATCACAGTGCCATCCGTTTTGTCACCAAAGCCCCATATACTACCCACCATTGTGACCTGTACGCTCTGGTTGGCTGGCCCTCACTACATATTCGTCACCAAGCCCACTGGCTCCAGGTCGTCTATAAATCTCTTCTAGGCAAATCCCCGCCTTATCTTAGCTCATTGGTCACCATAGCAACACCCACCCGTAGTATGCGTTCCAGCAGGTATATCTCACTGGTCATCCCCAAAGCTAACACCTCCCCAAAGCCAACACCTCCATTCCTTCCAGTTCTCTGCTGCAAATGACTGGAACGAACTGCAAAAATCTCTGAAGCTGGAGACACTTATCTCCCTCACTATCTTTAAGCATCAGTTGTCAGAGCAGCTTACCGATCACTGCACCTGTACACAGCCCATCTGTAATTAGCCCACCCAACTACCTCATCCCCATATTGTTATTTACATTGTTATTTATTTTGATCATTTGCACCCCAGTATCTCTATTTGCACATCATCTTCTGCACATCTATCACTCCAGTGTTAATACTAAATTGTAATTATTTTGCAGTATGGCCTATTTATTGCCTTACCTCCATAACTTACTACATTTGCACACACTGTATATAGATTTTCTATTGTGTTATTGACTGTACGTTATGTTTATTCCATATGTAACTCTGTGTTTGTTGTTTTTATCGCACTGCTTTGCTTTATCTTGGCCAGGTCGCAGTTGTAAATGAGAACTTGTTCTCAACTGGCTTACCTGGTTAAATAAAGGTGAAATAAAAATAAATAAATAAAATAACTCAAAAACTCTGCTTCCTGCATTCCTTACTGAGAGACAAGACAGACCCATTAGTTCACCTTTTACCATTTTACACTTTTAATTAGTCCGGTGTACCCCGTATGCATTTTTGTATTTGAATGAACAGCCATTTTGTTTCTTTAGTTCTCTGCAAAAAGCCCTGTCATGTGACTGTTGTAGAGCTCTGCAGTGGCTGACCTGTACTAGTACCAGTACCTGCTCCTACAGTATATCCTCCTCCTGGCCCTCCTTGGTGGTTTGCAAAGAATGCCATTCAGGCCTCACGCAGCTCCAGCCACGTCCTGGCCATGTGCCCCTACTGTCACACAGATTGGAGGAGATGTTCAGCAGGTCTAATGGGGGCAGTCAGCTGTCACCTTGTATCAGTTGGGGGAGGCCAGACACTGAATGGTCCTAGGTGGAACAGAGGGATGGAGGGAGGGGTGGAGGGAGGGGTGGAGAGAGGGAGAGAGAGAGAGGTAGAGAGAGGGAGAGGGAGAGAGGGAGAGAGGGAGAGAGGGAGAGAGATAGAGGGAGAGAGAGAGAGAGAGAGAGAGAGAGAGAGAGAGAGAGAGAGAGAGAGAGAGAGAGAGAGAGAGAGAGAGAGAGAGATGGAGAGAGGGAGAGAGATAGAGGGAGAGAGAGATACTAAGCTAGAGCAAGAACCCTGCAGGGCAGGCAGCCGGTGCTCTGGCATGGCAGGAAGAGGGATGTACATGGTCTTCTTCTGTTTAGCCCATTCATACACGAACACACATACACGCGCAAACACACAACTCTGTTTTTTCTTATATTTCTGTTGATAATATGACACTTTATGTTGAATAAATCTCTTTGCTAAATTATCACATGGAAGTTGCAGTGCCTTGGTAGCACTGAGAATAGGGTGCATGATGTTGTTGGTAGAATTGCCATAGAGTGGAAGTGTGTTCTTCCTGTTGATGACTTCAATGAGACTTCTCGTAATCAGTGAAAACGCTATGTCTGCAATTTACCTACTGGATGTAATTCGAAAGCACAGCACACACTTGAGAGCAATGTATTGACTATTTCTCCCCCCTGCTCTCTATCTTTCCCTCTCTCTCCCTCTCTCTCTCTCTCTCCCTTTCCCTCTCTCTCTCTTTCTCCCACTCCGTCCCTCTGTTCTGTCCAGAAGCCGGTGGGAAGAAGCTTCGCAGTACCGTCCAGAGGAGCACAGAAACGGGCTTGGCCGTAGAGATGAGGAGCAGGATGACTCGGCAGGCGAGCAGAGAGTCCACCGACGGCAGCATGAACAGCTACAGCTCCGAGGGAAAGTAAGTGGAGTATGACGCATACCAATGTGATAATGTACACCCCCCCCCCAAAAAAAAACAAAAGAATTGGGTTTTAGGTCAAATTTAAGGTTGGGGTGCTCATTTGAATTTCCTGTCTTTTTTGGATCTTGTCAACTCTAAATATGTTAGAACATCGTTTTTGTATTTAATTGTACCTTTGATGGTGACGCAGCAAGAAATCAAGTTCAAGCTTTGAGGCCTTCTTCTTTAGTCTCCATAGTTACCAGTGTCATCTTTCTCTTCCGTTCCAGCCTGATCTTCCCTGGTGTGAGGCTCTCCTCGGATGCCCAGTTCTCTGACTTCCTGGATGGACTAGGCCCAGCCCAGCTGGTTGGACGACAGACGCTAGCGACACCACCCATGGGTAGGTGGATCAGATTCCTGGAACAATGTTGTATCAAGAGATTTTGAATGAATGAATGAATTATATATTTTATTTGTGTGTCAAGATACCTTTAGCGACCTCATCCCATACGGAATGGATATCTGTATTGTGTAAAGGGAGTGTTGACATTGTGTTGGCTGTGGTGTGTGTGGTTCAGGTGACATCCAGATTGGAATCGTGGACAAGAAAGGAGCGCTGGAGGTGGAGGTGATCCGAGCCCGTGGCCTTGTGGGAAAACCAGGTTCCAAGGCACTGCCAGGTAATTTACTACATGATGTATAATATATTAATATATACTATTTAGCAGACACATTTAGCCAAAGCTACTTACAGTACCGTGAGTACATACATTTTTAGTATCCTGTATGTGAGTAGAATAGAATAGAACCCACAGCCTTGAACTTCATGTTAATACCAACTGGTCACTATGGTAACCAGAGTTTCAACCA
The DNA here is from genome assembly GCF_020615455.1 of Coregonus clupeaformis. NCBI lineage: Eukaryota > Metazoa > Chordata > Actinopteri > Salmoniformes > Salmonidae > Coregonus > Coregonus clupeaformis. The sequence continues at coordinate 98,842 of NW_025534928.1, forward strand.
ACTGACAATGCTGCCAATAGTATAGTAACCTTTTTGTCTCTCTCTCTCTTCGTAGCACCATATGTAAAGGTATATCTTTTAGAAAACGGAGCCTGCATAGCCAAAAAGAAAACAAAAGTAGCAAGAAAAACCTTGGATCCCCTTTACCAGCAGCAACTGCCGTTCGAAGAGGCTCCTGGAGGGAAAGTTCTACAGGTAAACTTCTACGTTCTACAAGGCCTTGATAAATACTTCACAGTTCACACATCATTTCTAAGCAAATGCAGGCATCTAAAATATTATAATAACATGTCTAATAAACCCTCTTCTCCACAGATTATCGTATGGGGAGACTACGGACGCATGGACCATAAATCCTTTATGGGAGCGGTTCAGATACTTTTAGATGAGCTGGACCTGTCCAACATGGTGATTGGCTGGTTCAAGCTCTTTCCTCCTTCCTCATTGGTGGACCCTACCCTGGCCCCCTTGACAAGAAGAGCTTCCCAAACGTCATTGGATAGCCGGTCATAGCAGTGTGTGGACTGATAGCATTGTTGTAGCAGCAGCACCCAGTGTTGAGGTTAAACAAGTTGCGACAGACAGGTCACGCCCCCCGGTTACACTGCATGCTTGATGTTGTGTCTTCTGAGCCTGTTTCTAGGGGTGCAAACGTGATCCTGTGTTTTGAGCAAAATGTCGCACACATTGTGCGTAGCGAGCGTCGCTCCCTCGGCCGGGTCGGAGCGCCAGCTCGGATTGGAAGGCCGTAACGGACTCCTTAGCACGAGGAATCGTCTCTAAATCGAGCGATTCCAGGTTTTCATCCAATCTTAAGCCATGGGGGTCAGAACTGGGAACCCGCTCGATGAGTTCTACAGAAGCCCTTTTCGAATGAAAAATAAATGTTTTCGTTTTTAATTAATTTTTTTGTTTTTTGTTTGTTTATTGTGGATGTACTTGTATACCTGAAGGGGTGACTGACAGTGTTGTCCTGTCCAGAAGCTTGGTCACGCCACGCCAACAGACCTAGCTAGATGTGTAAATGAAGCTATGAGGATCATTGCAATAGGAGAGGTGGGGTGGCCCAGGTAAAGCTCACACTCCGAATATGAGGCCCTAGTCAAAATACCTATACAGTGTAGGTAGTAGATCACACCAGAGAGACAATACTAAAGTTACTAAAGGCAATACAGAAGAGGCGACTGTACTATCGACGCTCCAGAATCTAATGATCAGAACCCACAACAAGACTAACTTTTATGACCTAACATTATTATTTCTCTGTTGATATAGTGTATGACATTTAAATGACGATAAAAAAAAAAAGATTTTTGCATGGACAAAAATTTAGCTGAATAAAAAAAATATGAAAATTATTTTCTTGAGGCTGCAACTTGCAAAAAAAAGATGAATAAAAACAAATAAAACAGATCAGCCATTTTCAACAATTTATATTATTTTTAAAGATAAATGTCACTAGTGCATGGTTTTCAAAGGGGAGTGAATGCAACAGCGTGATAAAAAAGACACATTGTTTATCATTCTTTAGACCATCCATAACATAAGTCTGTGTTTGGCAGACATACAGTAAGAGAAACTAAAATAAAAACTTTTTGAGTTATTTAACAAAAAAAAACAGTTTATGTGACAAAGTGATGATGAAAATAAATGTAAATGATTTATTTCATTGTAAAGGTTTACAAGCCTTATAAAGATAAACATAATGTTTAAATTGTACACGTCTCTTTTTCTCTCTTGTCCCAGGGCACCCCCTGATATTGTCCAGAGTTTCAGGACTGTTGGTTCTTTTACAGTTCTATATCGTTTCAATATGTCTTTTTTGGGATTTGATTTGTTTAACAAGCATGTTGAAAAGGATTTTCTGCAACATGGCTTGGGCACACCTTAAAGTAACTCAGCATGTTTTGATAAAGATGATATTTGGGGTTTTTGCAGTTTCTTGTACAGTGCATGTCAACTTCGTTACTTTTTCCCCTCTACAGCAAATGAATTAGTTACTTTCATGGCCAAACTATTAAAACGTTTTAACAAAACATTCCACCAACTCCTAGATCATATTTTATTTCCAATTTTTCAAAAAGAATGACAAGTAAAAATACTTTATATTCATTGGAGGTTGACAAAAAAGTTTTGGTTGCAAGTGTATTTTATTTCAGTATTGTTAACTAACATGCAAAAATAATCTGTATTGGTACAGCAAGAGGGATATTTATTTCCAAGCAAGAAGCAGCAAACATACAACTTATGTATATTGCTGTGTAGTTCAGGCACTGTTTGTGAGGATGAGCAACATGGGATATTGCCACACAATATGAATTTAGTTTTTCTGTTTTTGTGAAAATAAAATTAATTTCATATATTTTTATTTGTTTATTTACAAGCCAAGACCAGTTTATATTTTATTTTCTATTTTTAGTAATTATAAATGCTTCTTGTGTATGAGAGGTATATGAATCTTACAGTTATGTCTGAATGAAAATAAACTGAGACGTTATTCCTTTTCCATGTTAAACCTATACATTCTAATGTCCATCCAATATCTTGTTGCTATAACAAGCTATATACTTTCATTTTTGATTTACATTGTACATATTAGAAATTTGAATAAAACAAGCAAACATAAATAGATTAATAGAATATTTTGGAATAGGAATAATGTCTCACATGATGACAAAGAAATATGTTATTTACCCTTTTGAATGCCTTTTCTTTATTTTGTTTTGGTGCAATGTGTTTATGCCAAGGCTATGTCTTGGTGAAGTATGGTTGAGTACAGAGATTTATGTAAGTTATTTTTCAAATAAAAAATGGATATTACACTGACACTGAGTCACAGCGAACAATATCAACACACAAGAGCATTTTTATCTATCTGGGCATGACTATTTCCTGTTCCACAACATCCACAAATTACTATCTTTATTCCTCCAGGTAGGTTGGGAGTAAAAAGGAAAACCCATTATATTTTACAATAACAAACTGGCTGGCAAGTACCAACATAAAGGTCACAACCTTTGTGGCCCACAAATGGTTCCTACCTATACTACAGTCTACACTACAGATATTTCATTTAGTCTTTCAGAACTGTATACAGCATGTGAACTAATCAATACTAAGTTCAAGCTGGGGGAAGTTAAGATACAAGTTGTAGGAGTCAGTTCCACTTCCCATCATATGAGTGCAAAGTTGTGCTTCCACTAAATTCTTTGCCGACACTGCAGATGAAAGAACAACCTATAATTTTGGAGAGAGCCAGGAATACATTTTACTCAGAACTAAAAAGAAAGTTCCTCTTTTACTGTTGTTAAAACACACACAATATACAGCTGTGTAGAGTGGTATGTTGGAATGACCAACAATGCTCTAATGCTCTCCTTATATTGAAGGTTGTACTACTTGAATAGTAAGTAAGTCAGTAAGTAAGTAAGTAATTAAGTATCTTAGTAAGTTAACCACCTATCACAAAATGCTGTACTTCAACAATGACAGTACTGTATTTTCAGTTTACTCTTCACGTGTTTGGTGAGATGAACTCCTGCAGTGTGGTAAGACGGTTAAGTGAGCGACGCCTCCGACTGGGAGGTGACTAAGTTCTGAAATTTTAAATGGGAAATGAGTAAGTGTTGAGGTTAAAATTGGTATGAAAGCTTGAGAGTTCTGCTCATCACTTCACATAATCTACTATACAGACATACCACAGAGGACCAGCAGGTAAGCGTGTTGTGATAATGCTGAATTTGTGAGGCTCTAGTAATGCTTTCCAAAGTAATGGTGGATTGTTATGAAAAACTATGTTTAAGGTATAAGGTTGGACACACCAGGTGTCTGCCCAAGATAGTCAACAGTTACTGTAGTTTTAAAGCAACTTTTGGTTCCCTCTAACTATATGTCATGCTAGACTTTACCCAAAATAAGAGTTACACTTTTTTTTATGGACATGATAAATCAAATGAAATCATATTTATCTATCCTCTTGGATTTCAGGCATATCTCAGTCCTCTTAATATTAATAGATTATTTGATTATTCTTCCTGAAAACCTGGTTGTTTGTTTTAATATTTTTCTTCAGTGTGCTTGGGTAGCACTTTACGTAGATAAATTACCAGATATTTACCAAGAAATTACATGGTTAAATGGAAATTACATAGTTATAACCTATGAATTACTTGTTTCTTTTGGATTCATTCAAACAATTTTTTTGCCACAATCTGTGAGACAAAATTTCAGTCATGGAATTTTCAAGGATTTACAGTATTATCAGACACATATTTGTCGTTCTACCTTTCTCAGGTACTGTGATTTCATCAGTGATGAAACAACTTGCCCTCAATTGAAATGAACCCTGTATCGCTCCTGGTCTGCTGCTGTAGCCCTATACACAACAAACACCAGGCAGGGCTGGAGAGACCGATCAGTCCTCTTGATCACCTGTCTCACCTTCAGTCTCGTCCTGAGCTCCATCCTCCTCCTCTACCTGCTCTGTCATGCAGTACGGCCTGCTGGTGGCTGCTGGGATAGCATGCTCTTGCTGGGTGGTTGTGGGGGCCTCTCTGTTCCTCTCTAAGAGGGTGCGTTGCTTTGGGGTTCTGTTTGTGCTCTCCTGTGGGATGAGGCAGGGCCGGAACGTTCTCATCACCGCTGGGACCAGTTTGGTGGTTCTCAAGAACGTCCAGAACACACTGGAGAACGTCACAGGGCTCAGTAGGAGTATGGTGTGCAACCTGCAGGCCAAGAGGGTGTCCATCAACATCACACCGCTCTGTAACTACATCAAGATGTTGAGATGGGTCGGTGATGTACTCAGAACGTTCACAGACTTCGGGGTGGCGGAGTTGGTGTCTGATCTGGAGGTCACATCCAGAGGAGACTCTGAGAAGTTCATGGAGAAGCTGGTTGGAGCAGAGAGGACTCTGAATGGAACTGCAAAGAGCATCTGGGCCGCGGTGGACACGATATCCTCTGTAGGTCAGAGACTGTTCCCTGCCTTCAACTTCCTCCTACTGATGGGCTTCACAGTGCTGCACTTGAGGAGATACCGCCACAACAAGAAATATGAAAACATGTACATAACCAGGACGTTCATTCATTTTGATGAGAAGCAGAAGGCAGAAGGAAGGCCTCCAGTGCTCCCCCTCACACCGAAGGAGGCTAGATGCTACATCACCATCCCTTCACCTCGACTCAGTGCCATGGAAGGGAAAGCAATGCTCAAATTCAGTTTCCCAGTGTTCACCCATTGTCTAGCCTGGGTCTTGTTCATAGGTGTTGATGTATTCATGTTCTGGTTCGTTGAGGTCATCAGAATGCGACTTCATGAGCTAGAGCCATTTCATGTTCCTTTGTTTATGAACATAAACGTAAGTAGCTATGTTAGTAAAACACACAACAAGATGCAGTCTTAGTCAATGATTTATTGCATTAATTCATTCAATACAATCTAGCCACTAGGCTATAACCCTGTTACTCTACTGAACCATTGTTGTTTCAGGAAGACATGACCGTTGTTGGTGTCATCATTTCAGAGGAGATCGACAGGAGGGATTTCTCCTACCAGGTGTCCCTCTTTGAGAAGAGTTGCCTTCCTAAACCTAGACTACTACTCTATGACTCCATCCTGCCCCTGGTTGTGTTACTAGCTGCCCTTCTCAGCATGGCCCTGATGTCTGCCAAGCTCACACAGATCAGGCTCATGGTGTGTGAGCAGTTCTTCTCCACTAACGCTGAGGAGAGGGTGGAGTTTCTGCATGCTAAGATCCTGAAGAAGAGATCAAGAAAGGAAGGGAAAAGGAAAGCTCAGGAAAGCAGTCTGAAATCCCTCATCAAGAAGGTCTGTATAATCCAGAGATCATTGAGAAACACTGATGGAAACCTTAGAATGGTATAATACTGTATATTACATAGATTTTCTTATGTGGCCTACAGCGCTGAACATTGTCATAATTTGTCCCAGGGAAAAAGTGCAGAGTCATTTCTCAGTAAGACAATAGATACAGTATATGTATGTTACTAATGTACTGTTTGATTAATCCATACTTTCTTCATCAGCCAGATTTCTGGTGTCCAATACTCTACAGACCACAGGAGGATGACTCCTTTCACCAAGCAAGCTAGACTTTATGCTGCCACAGGAAGAAGTGAGACACACCTTTTTTTGTTGAAAATGTGAATTATGTAACTCGTTACATTATATAACAACTTTAATCTAGACTAATGACATGTTGTCACTGTAAATAGATACAGTATTTCAGTTTGTTAATTAAAGTACCTGTATAAATAAAGGTAAAACAATTGTTCTGATACTAATAAAACAAATAAAGGTTAAATTATGGTTACCAAGGTTTCCAAGCAACTTTTTGAAGCAATATAATGTGAGATGTAAATAGTTCAAACAATGAATAATTGGGACAAAATGACACTTCATTTTAAAGAATAAAAACACCACAAAAACAGCCTTCAATCATAGTAACTGAGATATAAACTTCTTGTATCTCTATGTCATGTCTTTAACTTCTGCATATTCTTCATTGTTACCATGCCTATGGAGTTTGGATGATCATAAGTGCACAGGGTAATTGTCTGCAATGAGAACACATAGATCTGCAAAACATGATATCTGTTTCAGTTGTTTAATGTCGATGAAAAACGACAGGGACAGTTTCGCTAACATCATCACACAAACCAGACCTTCCCTAAATGTGCACGCCCCTATTCAGCTCCCATCATGCACTTGGTGTTTAGTCACACTCCATTAGCATTATATCCAGATGCCATAATGCTCATTTACCACAGTGATTCTAGTGGGTCCTGACAGTGATACATCCCCCTTCACAGGATGCTGACAGTCAGTCAGGAGACGTACCCCTTTATGCTTCTGTAATGTTGAAATATGATGTTACATTTACCAGATTATTTTGTCTCAAGGTATTTAGAGTTGGGTTCGAAATGATTGACTACCTTGATAAAGATGTGCAAAAATGACTGCATAAAATAAATAATTCAAATACTGAGCTATATTGTATGCTCAAAAAAATTGGGAAATTATATTATTTTATACTTATACAATTGCTGAGTGAACGATTTTGTTTAACAAGTAATATTCGTTTTTTCTCAAAGAGTTATTGACACTCCTGTTTTCAATACCTTTCAATACCTCACCTTGCGAAAATAACGGCACTGAGCCTTTTTCCAAATTCCTTAATACAGAATCCTTCCAGATACTTGATATCCTAAGTCTGCGCTTATGGACTGCCCTAATCAATTCAAACCACAGGTTTTCAATGGGTTTCAAGTCCAGAGACTGAGATGGTCACTGCAATATGTTGATTTTGTGGACAATTAACTATTTCAATTTTTACACCTACCTTTTCTCTCAGCAATTGTATTAGTATAAAATAATATAATTTACAACTTTTTTGAGAGCATACAATATAGCTCAGTATTTGAATTATTTATTTTAGACAGGCATTTTTGCTTATCTTTATCAAGGGCGTAAATAATTTCGGACCCCACTGTATATTAAGATAAAGGATCATGTGAAAATGTTTGCCTAATACCATAATTGGACGTCATTGCTCAATTGTGCCAGGCAGGTAAATTCAGTAAAGTGCAGTGTGAGTGTTTTAAAGAAAATATATACTATTTTAACCCAGGTCTGTTACTGAGAGAAGGCACAGTGAAAGAGAAGGCAGAGCGACTGTCACAAGCCGGGCTAGAAACTCCGGTCTCAGATGTGGAGAGCTGGGGGTACTACCCCTTAGCCACAGAGGAGGTGTTGTAGGACCCAAATGAAACACCCAAGGCAATACTCCAGGCAAGTAGATTTAATGTTCCAAAACAGGAGGCAAAACAAAACAACTCCACGAGGGGAGAAAAACAAACTAAAGATAACTTTGAACAACTTACTAGGACAGACACGGTGGGACAAAGCAGGAGACACATAGTCAGGACGCAATAACCAAGTGAGAAACAAGGGGAAAACACACAGCTAAAATACACAAGGGGAAACAAGGCACAGGTGACCTGGATCAAGCTAATTAGGACACATGAGGAAGAACTAAGGCAGAGGGGAACACAGATGACCTCTAGAGGCCCGGAGACAAACAGGAGGCAGGAAGCTGACAGCGACAGAGAAGGCACAGAGATGAGTGGGCTGACTGTGACTCATACACTGCTGCCACTGACCCGTAGCGTCCCGCTGATAAACTCACATTATGTCTGCAGAGCCCCAGCGGCTCAGTGCCATGCCAGCATGCCAGCATGCCCAGTAGGAGACAATCCCAATGTGTAGTGTGATGCTGTGTGACAACAGCACTGGGCCTTTTTTACATAGCCAGGATCCAATCCAAGGCACGTTGCAGCACTGTGCACTGCACTACCGACAATTTCCCTGGTGTTTGTGAAGATCGCATTCATGGTAAACGCTGCGGATGTCAGCTCAAGTGGAAATTACCTTTCAATGTGAAACACTGTGCGCTACTATACAACGTACATTTGATGGTATCCCGGTCATAGGTTAACACAGAGGTAAGGGTAGAGTCTCGTCCAATGCCCAATATGCCAGATACAAACATAACAAAGACATATTGTTGGAAGTTATGTGTTTAAATGGGCATCATCATCACCATCATTATCAAATATAACTATGCAAGTGTTTATTTCACATAGTAATAACATAATACATTTTATACAATTGTATACATTTTACTAAATTCTTTGGCCACATAATATCATCAGAATCAAAACATTCACTGGCATCTGCATTCAAACAAACATTAATTTTCTCTTGGTCCAGCTTAACAAAATTCACAGATCCGTGGTAGCCTTGAAAAGTTGAGAGAACATTTTGCATGTAGATCCGAAGCTAGAGATAACTTCATGATGAGTTCCATTCCTTTATATGGAGATGATTTCACCATCATAAGGCTTCCTGATTACAGGACTAGGCTGTCCTACCTGGAAAACAAACTGCTTTTTAAAAACCAGAGTTAATAACACAGGTATAACTACAACACTTGTAGAACCTTAATATATAGTGTTATTGGGCCTTATAAATACATGAATAGCACATCATAGATGCAGTCACGGAACATTATGAAACTTTATAATAAAGCGATAAGTCACAAGGCGCCATAATATTGAGACAGACCTGTTCCCTCTGGTTGACTCGTTTGTAGATGAACTCTGCGTAGGGCTGTCTGGGGATGAAGCGGCCCTCTCCTGGCTGGGTCTTCAGCTGACCTCTCTCATAGACCACCTTCCCTCTGGAGATGGTCACCACGGGAACACCGTGGCATTCCATGCCCTCAAAGATGTTGTAATCCACAGCCTGGTGGTGCGTTGCTGCAGAGATCTTCCTACACATGCACAAACACACAGATGCAGACATACTTGGTCAAATAGTGTGTTGAATGAGGACATTACAAGTAATTAACGTTACACATAGGCTCCATTACCATGACAACCACTCATCAATTTAAAGGAACAGTGACAGGAAATTAGCATTGCATCTGAGTGCTACTTCAGAGGTTACATCAGTGTGCATGTGCAAATCTGATATGGGTCACATGTCAAACTGAGTGTGGACAGTCAGAAAAAAATATCAGATATAAAAAGAAAATCAAATTTGGGTTCTTAGGGTGGCTGTGTAAACACAGCCATAAACGTATATATTAACTCAGCAAAAAAAGAAACTTCCCTTTTTCAGGACCCTGTCTTTCAAAGATAATTAGTAAAAATCCAAATAACTTCACAGATATTCATTGTAAAGGGCTTAAACACTGTTTCCCATGCTTGTTCAATGAACCATAAACAATTAATGAATATGCACCTGTGGAACGGTCGTTAAGACACTAACAGCTTACAGACGGTAGGCAATTAAGGTCACAGTTATGAAAACTTAGGACACTAAAGAGGCCTTTCTACTGACTCTGAAAAACACCAAAAGAAAGATGCCCAGGGTCCCTGCTCATCTGTGTGAACGTGCCTTAGGCATGCTGCAAGGAGGCATGAGGACTGCAGATGTGGCCAGGGCAATAAATTGCAATGTCCGTACTGTGAGATGCCTAAGACAGCGCTACAGGGAGACAGGATGGACAGCTGATCGTCCTCGCAGTGGCAGACAAGGTGTAACAACACCTGCACAGGATCAGTACATCCAAACATCACACCTGCGGGACAGGTACAGGATGGCAACAACAACTGCCCGAGTTACACCAGGAACGCACTATCCTTCCATCAGTGCTCAGACTGTCTGCAATAGAGTCTGAGAGAGGCTGGACTGAGGGCTTGTAGGCCTGTTGTAAGTCAGGTCCTCACCAGACATCACCGGCAACAACGTCGCCTATGGGCACAAACCCACTGTCGCTGGACCAGACAGGACTGGCAAAAAGTGCTCTTCACTGACGAGTCGCGGTTTTGTCTCACCAGGGGTGATGGTCGGATTCACTTTTATCGTCGAAGGAATGACGTTACACCGAGGCCTGTACTCTGGAGCGGGATCGAATTGGAAGTGGAGGGTCCGTCATGGTCTGGGGCGGTGTGTCACAGCATCATCGGACTGAGCTTGTTGTCATTGCAGGCAATCTCAACGCTGTGCGTTACAGGGAAGACATTCTCCTCCCTCATGTGGTACCCTTCCTGCAGGCTCATCCTGACATGACCCTCCAGCATGACAATGCCACCAGCCATACTGCTCGTTCTGTGCGTGATTTCCTGCAAGACAGGAATGTCAGTGTTCTGCCATGGCCAGCGAAGAGCCCGGATCTCAATCCCATTGAGCACGTCTGGGACCTGTTGGATCGGAGGGTGAGGGCTAGGGCCATTCCCCACAGAAATGTCCGGGAACTTGCAGGTGCCTTAGTGGAAGAGTGGGGTAACATCTAACAGCAAGAACTGGCAAATCTGGTGCAGTCCATGAGGAGGAGATGCACTGCAGTACTTAATGAAGCTGGTGGCCACACCAGATACTGACTGTTACTTTTCATTTTGACCCCCCCTTTGTTCAGGGACACATTATTCCATTTCTGTTAGTCACATGTCTGTGGAACTTGTTCAGTTTATGTCTCAGTTGTTGAATCTTGTTATGTTCATACACATATTTACACATTAAGTTTGCTGAAAATAAACGCAGTTGACAGTGAGAGGACGTTTCTTTTTTTGCTGAGTTTATACAGTGGGGAAAAAAAGTATTTAGTCAGCCACCAATTGTGCAAGTTCTCCCACTTAAAAAGATGAGAGAGGCCTGTAATTTTCATCATAGGTACACGTCAACTATGACAGACAAATTGAGATTTTTTTTCTCCAGAAAATCACATTGTAGGATTTTTTATGAATTTATTTGCAAATTATGGTGGAAAATAAGAATTTGGTCACCTACAAACAAGCAAGATTTCTGGCTCTCACAGACCTGTAACTTCTTCTTTAAGAGGCTCCTCTGTCCTCCACTCGTTACCTGTATTATTGGCACCTGTTTGAACTTGTTATCAGTATAAAAGACACTTGTCCACAACCTCAAACAGTCACACTCCAAACTCCACTATGGCCAAGACCAAAGAGCTGGCAAAGGACACCAGAAACAAAATTGTAGACCTGCACCAGGCTGGGAAGACTGAATCTGCAATAGGTAAGCAGCTTGGTTTGAAGAAATCAACTGTGGGAGCAATTATTAAGAAATGGAAGACATACAAGACCACTGATAATCTCCCTCGATCTGGGCTTCCACGCAAGATCTCACCCCGTGGGGTCAAAATGATCACAAGAACGGTGAGCAAAAATCCCAGCACCACACGAGGGGACCTAGTGAATGACCTGCAGAGAGCTGGGACCAAAGTAACAAAGCCTACCATCAGTAACACACTACGCCGCCAGGGACTCAAATCCTGCAGTGCTAGACGTGTCCCCCTGCTTAAGCCAGTACATGTCCAGGCCCGTCTGAAGTTTGCTAGAGTGCATTTGGATGATCCAGAAGAGGATTGGGAGAATGTCATATGGTCAGATGAAACCAAAATAGAACTTTTTGGTAAAAACTCAACTCGTCGTGTTTGGAGGACAAAGAATGCTGAGTTGCATCCAAAGAACACCATACCTACTGTGAAGCATGGGGGAGGAAACATCATGCTTTGGGGCTGTTTTTTTGCAAAGGGACCAGGACGACTGATCCGTGTAAAGGAAAGAATGAATGGGGCCATGTATCGTGAGATTTTGAGTGAAAACCTCCTTCCATCAGCAAGGGCATTGAAGATGAAACGTGGCTGGGTCTTTCAGCATGACAATGATCCCAAACACACCGCCCGGGCAACGAAGGAGTGGCTTCGTAAGAAGCATTTCAAGGTCCTGGAGTGGCCTAGCCAGTCTCCAGATCTCAACCCCATAGAAAATCTTTGGAGGGAGTTGAAAGTCCGTGTTGCCCAGCGACAGCCCCTAAACATCACTGCTCTAGAGGAGATCTGCATGGAGGAATGGGCCAAAATACCAGCAACAGTGTGTGAAAACCTTGTGAAGACTTACAGAAAACGTTTGACCTGTGTCATTGCCAACAAAGGGTAAATAACAAAGTATTGAGAAACTTTTGTTATTGACCAAATACTAATTTTCCACCATAATTTGCAAATAAATTCATAAAAAATCCTACAATGTGATTTTCTGGATTTTTTTTCTCATTTTGTCTGTCATAGTTGACGTGTACCTATGATGAAAATTACAGGCCTCTCTCATCTTTTTAAGTGGGAGAACTTGCACAATTGGTGGCTGACTAAATACTTTTTTTCCCCACTGTATATATATATATATATATATACTATGATTTTTGTTCTAATTTGAAAAAAGAAAGAATAAAATAACATTTAAAGAAGATATGGTTTACAACTGTGTTTTTCTACACACACAGTTTAGAAGATAAGATAAACTAAATGAGTCTGTTTCCTCTCGCTTTGATTCTGAAAGCTACTTGCAATTGACATTCTCTGGTCTAAGTACCAATACATCATAATAGTATTTGGAACATGAGGAGAAAAACTGCTTACAAGGCACGTCATCTGCAATATTTTTCAGTCAATAAATTGTGTCTAAACATTTTCAGCGTTTTCTTACAGTACTATTGTGGCAGCTATTTGAGAAGTGCTGCATAAGCACACTAAAAAGAATAGTGCTGCCTGCTACCCGGGTATCCAGACATTATACTGTCTGCCATATGCCTAGGGCAGGAATGGGACCATACATCTAAATGAGCAGTTTAAATTAACTGACAGATGATACAGCTCACTTTTAAAGTTTGCATTTAAGAAACGTTTAAATGGTTGCTGCTGAGAAATAAAAAGGATACAACTATATCAGCAGCTTGAAGAGAGAAAGCAATCTTACAATTCTAATCATTTGTGACAAACTAATAATTGTTTTAATAAATTATGAATGACAATGATGTCATGACAGGTAATATTTCCCTCCACAGTCATCTTTCAAGTGTAGCGGCAATAAAATAAAAACAAAACAAAATCTAAAAAAGGGGAAGGAGAAGAGAATTATTTTCCCCATCCCACTAATGACACAAACCCAAAGGATATGTCCTAAATGGCACCTTATTTCCCATAGGGCTCTGGTCAAAGCTAGTGTACTATGTAGGGAATAAGATGCTATTTGGGATGCAGAACTACAGTAGCTTCATTGCATTAGATAACTCAGTCTTGCCCCCGGCCCCTGATATTTTTAAGCCACATTTAGGCCAATTAATTACGCAGTTTCACAGATGAATTCACAGTTACAAAAATCAAACATGAAGGGCTAGAAAGCTTCAATCACACTATAGCACTAGAACACAGTGGTAGCACACATGCTGTACAACAAACAATGCTACTATAGTGTACTACAATATATAACTGTATACTATAGGATTACTATACAACCGCTAGTCTCTCATCACAGCCCTAACATTAAAATGTTACAAGACATAATCCAGTAGCTGATTTGGTTCTGGGTGCCGAGACTTGACAACCACACAAGCCTGGGACACTAGAATTGATCTGAAATAGAATTGGACATAATGTAGTCATCAAGGCTAAGAGGTGAGGTAGGGACTAGAACTCTTCCTCATTCCAGAGCTGCATGCATTAGTAATATTCACAAGGTCTGTCTGAGCTGAGCTGAGCAACACTTACACAAGAGCCTCATCTCACATTATCATGAAATTCATTTACAGCAAAATTACACTGGGGTTCATCCTCCTTCCTACCCCTTCATCAGCTCACATCAACACTTTGTGATTTGTCTTGAGGGACCTAGCCCAGATTCCAGAGGAAAGACAGCAGTGCTGTTACTGCTGGGTTGTGTAAGCCTGTTATGGCTGTTGCTAGCTCCTTGCCTTGCATGCACACATACGCTAGTCTAGTTTACTGCTTAGTAGAGATATGTACAGTACAGATGTGTGTGTGTGTGTGTGTGTGTGTGTGTGTGTGTGTATGTGTGTGTGTGTGTGTGGAATGACACTTATGCAGCCCTTCCCATTGGCCAATTCAAAACGACACCATATATTTGACTTAAAATAACAATTTTAATCTGTACATTCAGGTATTTTGTATTGTGATGCAGACTCAAGAGTAAACCGGTCTACATTTATGAGAAAATGTGTCAACCTCAACATAAAAGAAATGACTACGTCACAACTGGATATTTCTATCTCACTCATGCACAAAACATCAGTGCTTACATAAGCATGTTGAATTGCTCACTGGGATTAATCATAACCCCATTATTTAATTTCCCAAAACATTACTCATACGTCCAATGGATTCAGTGCAATAAGAGATATAAATTGTGCAATTCTTCCTTTTTAAATTCTCTTAATTTGAACGATGCAGATGACACAGCAGTGATGTCACGGCTGGTGACTTGTGGGCAGGGTCTCAGCTGGTGTGTGTTGGCCCTACTGGATGAAAGATCCACCTTCACCTTCTACTGTATATCCAGGCTGTACCATAGTTAGTTATATCCAGGCTGTACCATAGTTAGTTATATCCAGGCTGTACCATAGTTAGTTATATCCAGGCTGTACCATAGTTAGTTATATCCAGGCTGTACCATAGCTAGTTATATCCAGGCTGTACCATAGTTAGTTATATCCAGGCTGTACCATAGTTAGTTATATCCAGGCTGTACCATAGTTAGCTATATCCAGGCTGTACCATAGTTAGTTATATCCAGGCTGTACCATAGTTAGTTATATCCAGGCTATACCATAGTTAGTTATATCCAGGCTGTACCATAGCTAGTTATATCCAGGCTGTACCATAGTTAGTTGTATCCAGGCTGTACCATAGTTAGTTATATCCAGGCTGTACCATAGTTAGTTATATCCAGGCTGTACCATAGTTAGTTATATCCAGGCTGTACCATAGCTAGTTATATCCAGGCTGTACCATAGCTAGTTATATCCAGGCTGTACCATAGCTAGTTATATCCAGGCTGTACCATAGCTAGTTATATCCAGGCTGTACCATAGCTAGTTATATCCAGGCTGTACCATAGTTAGTTATATCCAGGCTGTACCATAGCTAGTTATATCCAGGCTGTACCATAGCTAGTTATATCCAGGCTGTACCATAGCTAGTTATATCCAGGCTGTACCATAGTTAGTTATATCCAGGCTGTACCATAGTTAGTTATATCCAGGCTGTACCATAGCTAGTTATATCCAGGCTGTACCATAGCTAGTTATATCCAGGCTGTACCATAGTTAGTTATATCCAGGCTGTACCATAGCTAGTTATATCCAGGCTGTACCATAGCTAGTTATATCCAGGCTGTACCATAGCTAGTTATATCCAGGCTATACCATAGCTAGTTATTTCCAGGCTGTACTTTAGCAAACGTTAGTTATATCCAGGCTGTACCATAGCTAGTTATATCCAGGCTGTACCATAGCTAGTTATATCCAGGCTATACCATAGCTAGTTATATCCAGGCTATACCATAGCTAGTTATATCCAGGCTGTACCATAGCTAGTTATATCCAGGCTGTACCATAGCTAGTTATATCCAGGCTGTACCATAGCTAGTTATATCCAGGCTGTACCATAGTTAGTTATATCCAGGCTGTACCATAGCTAGTTATATCCAGGCTGTACCATAGTTAGTTATATCCAGGCTGTACCATAGTTAGTTATATCCAGGCTGTACCATAGTTAGTTATATCCAGGCTGTACCATAGCTAGTTATATCCAGGCTGTACCATAGCTAGTTATATCCAGGCTGTACCATAGCTAGTTATATCCAGGCTATACCATAGCTAGTTATATCCAGGCTGTAGGCCTACCATATCTAGTTATATCCAGGCTGTAGCTACCCTAGCTAACGTTAGTTATATCCAGGCTGTACCATTGCTAGTTAAATCCAGGCTGTATTATAGCTAGTTATATCCAGGCTGTACCATAGCTAGTTAACATGAAACTCTTTTCTTATTTAGCCAAATGTGTTTCACCCTGTCACGATCGTCGTAATAGTAACCGGACCAAGGCGCAGCGTGATATGCGTACATACTGTAGCGACCCGCACAGACAGCTGTGTGTTATGTGTTAGGCTAGTAGATGGTTGTGTTGTACCTACCAGTACCCAGTGTTCGCGGGGTCCGACATGTCAATCAACCTGCTATCTGCCAATCACGGGAATGCCTGGAATGTTCTGATGCCGGGCACCCTGGCGGTTGGCGGAGTGGCGTGGAGGGGGGTTGGGCAGGGGGATGGAGCATTGGAAGTTAAGACCAGGTTTAGCCTTTGTTCCCTCTCTTTTTACATCTGGGCTTCACAAGAGAAGGTCGCGATTGGCTTGTGGGTTATCTTTCATTTATTTGGCGTGGGCTACGGCCAAACAGTAGCCTGTGTAAAGTTGGTTTAATAAACCGTCCATTCGTAAACTCAATCCTCTGTCTGGACAGTTGTTCTTTTATGATCTAGTCAGGTCATTACATTGGTGTCAGAAGTAAAAACGTTGATAAAAGTTAGCCAGCTAGCTAGCTGACTTCTGTGGCTAGCTACCGTAGGTGAGAACGGGGGTTGAAGATGCTTCGAGGGAATCCGAAAGTGAAGGTGGAGGTAGGGGACGATTATGGCCAAGGAGGTGCGTGTGCATGGACGTCGGGGGTTCTGGCTGAGGAGATCGCCAGGGCATCGGAACCCAGAGGCCGCTTGAGGGAGGACGTTAGAGTGATGGCGGCTGAAGCGGGCATGAGTGCTTCGTCGACTGTATTTGCGGGATTCTGGTGGGCGGACCGAAGGGGTGACGTCGACGCGGCGCGGGACGAGGAATCTGGGGCTCAGGATGTAAACAAACATGGCGGCGCCCAGTTCCCGGCTGCGTCCGTATCCGTTAAGACCCCGAAGTATTCCGGTAAGGCGGATTGGGAAGCTTTTCATGCTCAGTTTGAACTGTTAGCTCATTTTAGGGGGTGGTCGGATGAAGATAGGGCACTGCAGTTGGCTTTATGCCTCACGGATGAAGCTCTGGCCTGTTTGATATTGATTAGCCCCGAGGACAGACGTGATTATGGTGCTTTAGTGGGAGCACTGAGGAGGCGCTATGGACAGTGTGTACAGCCCGGGCTACTGCGCTCCGAACTGAGTAATAGACGCAGGCAGCCTGGAGAGCCTCTACGGGTGCTAGCTAATGACATTGAGAGCCTCTCTCGGCGGGCATATGCTCACATGCCCCCTCCGTGCAGAGCGAGCTAGCACGGGACCAGTTCATACAGGCGCTCTCTCCTACGGAGCTGCGCATACAGACCCAGCTGGCTCATCCTGAGTCATTGCAGGTAGCCTTGGAGATGGCTTTGGAGAGGGAGCTGGTGTGGGCTGGGGCTTCAGCTGGGGCTTTGGTGGGGGTGCAGGGAGACAGACCCTCTGTGCGAGCTGGGGGCAGAGCAGCCCGGAGCCGGAAAAGCCTGCATGGGTGGCTGAAATGACAGAACTCATTCGTGCTGTGTCGCTACAGGCGGCACGAAACACACGCCCTGGTCCCAGGGTCTGCTGGGGTTGTGGCCAGCCAGGCCATCTGCGCCGAGATTGCCCCATGTCCCCAGAGCTCAGGGGAAACGGCTTGGGGTCCGCATAGACCGGGTAGTGCAGACCCCTGGCTTTCTATCCCAACCACCATCTTCTTCAGGAGGAGCCCATCGGCACAGACGGGGAAGCAAGGCTCCACTTCCCCCAGAAGCAGACGAGGGCAAGCGGATGGAGCCTGTTGTTGTGGTGGGCCGGACCTGTGTTGGGGACTTTTGTCATGTCCCTGTCACTGTGGAGGGGGTGCCCTGCTCCGCCCTGGTGGACACTGGGTCCACAGTAACCCTGGTGAGGCCAGATATTGTGCCGGGTTGGACTCGGTGTGAGCCTACAACTGTGCAGCTCCGCACAGTCACAGGTGAGCTGGCACCCATGAAAGGGAAGGGAATAATGACTCTGACAGTAGGGGGCAGGACTGTGCGTCATCCTGTGTGGGTGGCGGCTGTGCAGGACCCTTGTATCCTGGGGTTGGACTTTCTTAGGAGCACAGGCTGCCAGTTAGACCTAAATAGGGGCACACTGAGCTTCCAGGGAGGGCCGGAGGTCACCATGGCCCCTAATGTCACATTCACTCAACCCAACAAACCCTTTACTCCAACAGTTAAAGCAGCAGAGACTCATGGCTGCCCCCCTCCCCCACATCTGGGTGTGACTTTTCCCCAGCCCCCCTGTCACCTACGGCGTTGCGTTACATTCCCCCAGCTACCTCCACGACACAGTCCTCTGTGAGCCCGGGCCGCGCCCCCAGCCCAGCTACCCCAGATGGGAGGGGAGAGGACACTGTCTGCAGTGAGGGAGATATGGGGGAGGAACTGTGTTGGTCTTGACCCCGAGCAGCAGGAACGGTTGAGGCAGTTGCTGTTTGAATTCAGAGACAGCTTTGCGCTGAGTGAGGAAGAGGTGGGTCAGACTCATCTGGTGCAGCATGAGATCGACACAGGTGATGCTCAACCTATCAAGATGCGTCCCCGCCCGTATCCCGCTGGCACGCCAGGAGGCGGCAGACAAGGCTGTGTTGGAGATGCAGCGGGCAGACTTCATTGAGCCCTCAGACAGCCCCTGGGCGGCGCCAGTCGTCATGGTTCCGAAGAAGGGGGCAAGCTGAGGTTCTGTGCGGACTACAGGCGGCTGAATGAGGTAACCAGGAAGGACTCATACCCCATACCACGTATCGATGAGTCGCTGGACCTGGTTAGGGGGTCCTCCTGGTTCTCCTCACTAGACCTCCGCAGTGGCTACTGGCAGGTGCCCCTCGCCCCAGAGGCCAGAGCCAAAACTGCGTTCTCCACTAACAGAGGACACTGGCAGTTCAAGGTCCTGTGCTTTGGCCTGTGCAACGCTCCAGCTACTTTTGAGCGTTTGATGGACAGGGTGCTGGATGGCATCCCCCGACAGCAGTGTCTGGTATACCTCGATGACATGGCAGCTCCTTCCAGTCAGCCCTGGGGGCGCTACGGTGTGTGCTGGAGAGGGTGGCTGCCGCAGGTCTGAAGCTCCACCCCGAGAAGTGCCACTTCATGAGGAGAGAGGTGTCCTTCTTGGGCCACCGAGTGGGGAAGGAGGGGATCAGCACCATGGAGGACAAGGTAGCGGCTGTCAGAGACTGGCCCACCCCCACCGACCAGCGTCAGCTGAAGAGCTTCCTGGGCCTGGCCTCGTACTACAGGAGGTTTGTACGGGGCTTCTCAAGCGTTGCTGCTCCACTGAACCGCCTGCTGCCGAAGGACAAGGCTTTTCCTTGGACAGTGGAGTGTGAGGAGGCGTTCAACACCCTCAAACATTGCCCTTTATCCTGGACACAGACGCGAGCAATGTGGGCATGGGTGGGGTGCTGGCCCAGGTGGGGCCAGAGGGGGAGAGAGCGGTGGCGTACTTCAGCAAAACATTTGACAAACATGAGCGCCGCTACTGTGTCACCCGGCGGGAGCTCTTGGCTGTTGTGGCTTCCGTCAAACACTTCAAGTACTACCTGGGTGGTCTGCCCTTTACTGTAAGGACGGACCACTCTGCTCTCCAGTGGCTCATGTCTTTCAGAGAGCCAGAGGGGCAGGTGGCACGCTGGTTGGAGGAGCTTCAGCCGTATGACTTCATGGTGGTGCACAGGGCAGGGGCACACCACTCCAACGCCGACGCCATGTCCCGTCGGCCCTGTACTGCAGACGGCTGCCGCCACTGTGAACGGAGAGAGGGACGGGAGAGAGAGCTGTGTGCAGAGGAGGGGGTCTGTGCCACAGTGTGTCGGGCGAGCGGGCCTGTCTGCTGTGAGCTGCAGACTGTCGACGTGGCTGAATGGGGGCAGCAGCAGGGACGGGACACAGACCTACAGCCAGTGCTACAGTGGGTAGAGGCGCAGGTGATGCCACCCTGGGAAGAGGTGACAGCGCTCTCACTCGCGACCAAAGGGTTGTGGTCAAAGTTTGAGCGACTGCGGCTGGCTGATGGCGTGTTACAGCGGGCATGGAAGGAGTCAGCTACGGGGGGAGGAGAGGTGGCAGGTGGTGGTCCCAAAAGCATTGCGGGAGGCTGTGCTCCAGAGTACTCATGGGGGGTGGGGACTGGACACTTTGGGGTCACAAAAACACTGCGCCGCCTCCGTCAGGGCTTTTACTGGGGGGCAGCACAAGAGGGATGTGGAAGACTTTTGCCGCCGCTGTGACAACTGCACAGCGAGAAAGGGCCCCCAGGCCGCTCTCATGCTCAGCTCCAACAGTTCCCAGTGGGGGCTCCCATGGAGAGGGTGGGAGTGGATGTAGTTGGGCCGTTCCCCACCACAGACAGTGGAAACCGCTGGGTGCTCACGGCCATGGACTATTTCACAAAATGGCCCGAGGCCTATGCTCTGCCTGACCAGGAGGCAGAGACCATCGTCGACGCCCTGACAGCGGGGATGTTCAGCAGGTTTGGAGCTGCAGAGTCCATCCACAGCGACCAAGGCAGAAACTTTGAGTCCCGTGTGTTCGCCACCATGTGTGAGAGGCTGGGTATGCACAAGACCCGCACTACTCCTCTCCATCCTCAAAGTGATGGCCTTGTGGAGCGCTTCAACAAAACGCTTGGACAGCAGCTGGCCATCGTCTCTTCCAAACACCAGCGTGACTGGGACAAAAAAGAGGACTGAGCACGCCCCCATTCTCATCGACGGGGCTGTAGTGGAACAGGTTGAGAGCTTCAAGTTCCTTGGTGTCCACATCACCAACGAACTATCATGGTCCAAACACACCAAGACAGTCGTGAAGAGGGCACGACAAAGCCTATTCCCCCTCAGGAGACTAAAAAGATTTGGCATGGGTCCTCAGATCCTCAAAAAATTCTACAGCTGCACCATCGAGAGCATCCTGACTGGTTGCATCACCGCCTGGTATGGCAACTGCTTGGCCTCTGACCGCAAGGCACTACAGAGGGTAGTGCGTACGGCCCAGTACATCACTGGGGCAAAGCTCCCTGCCATCCAGGACCTCTATACCAGGCGGTGTCAGAGGAAGGCCCTCAAAATTGTCAAAGACTCCAGCCACCCTAGTCATAGACTGTTCTCTCTGCTACCGCACGGCAAGCGGTACCGGAGTGCCAAGTCTAGGTCCAAAAGACTTCTCAACAGCTTCTACCCCCAAGCCATAAGACTCCTGAACAGCTAATCATGGCTACCCGGACTATTTGCACTGCCCCCCCACCCCATCCTTTTTACACTGCTGCTACTCTGTTAAGTATTTATGCATAGTCACTTTAACTCTACCCACATGTACATATTACCTCAACTACCTCAACTAGCCGGTGCCCCCGCACATTGACTATGCAACGGTACCCCCCTGTATATATAGCCTCCCTACTGTCACTTTATTTTACTGTATATATAGCCTCCCTACTGTCACTTTATTTTACTTCTGCTATTTTTTCTCAACACTTTTTTGTTGTTGTTTTATTCTTACTTTTTTGTTTAAAATAAATGCACTGTTGGTTAAGGGCTGTAAGTAAGCATTTCACTGTAATGTCTGCACCTGTTGTATTCGGCGCATGTGACCAATAAAAATTTGATTTGATTTGATTTGATTTGACAAGCACCTGCCTATGGTCCTCATGGCATGCCGCTCCGCTGTCCAAGACTCCACCTCCTGCACGCCTGCTCTCCTCATGCTGGGGAGAGAGATCCGTACCCCTGCGGAGAACCCCCACAATTCCCCTCTCTGGCAATGACATTCTCCAGGCACCCACCCCCAGGTGCCGCAGACAAGGCTCCAGACAGCCCACTCCCCCTGTGTCACCGCGTGGTTCCCCAGAGCCACGGACTGTATTACCCGTTCCCGCTTCCTTGTCCCCCATGTCCTTGCCTTCATCCCCTGGTTCCCAGAGGGGCACTCTGCGGCCATCACAGCCACGCAGGCAAAGGAGACCTCCGGGTCGCTTCAGAGACTTTGTTTGTTCCCTCGGGGACGAGGGACTTTGTGGTGGGGGGGCTGTGTAGCGACCCGCACAGACAGCTGTGTGTTATGTGTTAGGCTAGTAGATGGTTGTGTTGTACCTACCAGTACCCAGTGTTCGCGGGGTCCGACATGTCAATCAACCTGCTATCTGCCAATCACGGGAATGCCTGGAATGTTCTGATGCCGGGCATCCTGGCGGTTGGCGGAGTGGCATGGAGGGGGGTTGGGCAGGGGGATGGAGCATTGGAAGTTAAGACCAGGTTTAGCCTTTGTTCCCTCTCTTTTTACGTCTGGGCTTCACAAGAGAAGGTCGCGATTGGCTTGTGGGTTATCTTTCATTTATTTGGCGTGGGCTACGGCCAAACAGTAGCCTGTGTAAAGTTGGTTTAATAAACCGTCTATTCGTAAACTCAATCCTCTGTCTGGACAGTTGTTCTTTTATGATCTAGTCAGGTCATTACAATACTTTTAATAGTACTGTAATGACCCAGCTGGGTCATAAAGTAAAAGAGAGAGACGGGCACCAGGTGTACAGGCAGAACACAGGTTTATTCCTGAATGGGCTATTGTTCAGGCCACAGCCCACGCCGCTAAACCTCGAACATACACAAATATAACATGTCAAGTCAAGGGTCGCAAAACAGAAGAGAGAGAGATGAGACCGTAACCCCTATTTAAGCATTCCAAAACCCCGCGGGATTACCCATCATACCCCCCCAACCTTTCCATCTGTCCTGGCATATTTAACCCCTGCTAGCACCCATGAGAACGATAACACACCCACGAACACAGAACACAATACCGGGTCGTTACATAGCCCCCCCCCCTTTCTAAACCCTAGTCCCTAGGGTTATAAAACAAAATCCTTAAAACGACCCGGAGGTCGCATCAGTCTCTTGTGCCTCCCCTTGACTCTCACTGGTGGACCCCCAGAACACTCATCTGCCCCAATGTCATTTCCAGCGCCCTCCGAAGAGGCAGCCCCCGTTCCAGGCTCAGGTTGCGCTAGAGTCTCCTCGCTAGACTGTCCCCGTGTGCTCACATCAGAGTCCTCACTTCCATTCCTTACCGTTTTCCTCCCTCTGTAGGGCGCCAATCGGTCCCGGTGGACCACCACCTTCCTGCTCCGTGGGGGAACCTCCACCCGGTACGTCACCTCCCCCACTCTCTCTATCACCAGGCACAGCCCCACCCAGGCACTGTCCAGCTTTGGGCACCGCCCCTTCTTGCGCGTGGGGTTGTGAAGCCACACGAGTTCTCCCGCTCCAAAGTGGGCACCTCCCCCTAGCGCGTGAGTCATAGTGCCGCTTTTGGCCCATTCCTGCGTTCTCGAGTTGCTCTCTTGCGAAGGTGTGAGCCGCTTCTAACCGGTTCTGCAGACGACGAACATAGTTCGGGCCAGGCAAAACCCCGTCGTCTTTATCAGGAGGGTGGCCAAACGTCAGTTCGGCTGGGGTGCGCAACTCACGACCTAACATTAGTAGCGCTGGGGAGCACGCAGTCGATTCTTGAACAGCCGACCTACATGCCATAAGAATAAACGGTAAGTGGGTGTCCCAATCTCTCTGGTGTTTTGAGGTAACGATAGCCAGCTGTTGTGCTAATGTTCTGTTAAATCTTTCCACCAGCCCATCACTCTGGGGGTGAAGCGGAGTAGTGCACGTCTTCTCTGCGCCTAACCGTCTACACAACTCTGAGAACACCCGTGACTCAAAGTTTCTCCCCTGGTCGCTGTGTATAGACTGTGGCACCCCAAACCGACTGATTATTCCCCCTACCAACACATCAGCTACTGTTTCTGCCTCCTGGTCTGGGAGAGCGTAAGCCTCTGGCCACTTGGTGAAGTAGTCCATAGCAGTTAGAATCCACCTGTTACCGCTGTCTGTGGTTGGAAACGGTCCAACTATGTCTACCCCCAGTCTCTCCATGGGCTCCCCTACTGGAAATTGTTGTAGGAGGGCGTGTGACTGACCTGGAGGTCCTTTCTTAGCACCACACTCGTCGCACTGCCTGCAAAAGTCCTCCACATCCCTCCTGTGCCTGGCCCAATAGAAGCCTTTACGTACGCGCTTTAACGTTTTGGAGACCCCAAAATGCCCTGTGCCTACTCCCCCGTGAAGCTGCTGTAACACGCTCCCTTGCAGCCTTTTGGGAACCACTACCTGCCACGTAATTTCTCCAGTAGCTGGCTTTTTCCACCCCCTCTGGAGCACTCCCTCAGCCACTCTAAGGACTGATAATTTAGCCCACAGTCCTTTGGTGACTGGTGATAGAGGGGCTACTTCCCCCCACGGCGGTCGTCTTCTCTCTTCCACCCACCCCAGCACAGGACGCAGCTCTGCGTCCTCCTCCTGGCGACGCCTCCACTCCCCGACGTCCACAGCCTCAAGCTCCCGGCACTCTGTCACCCTCAGCTGACTCACCGTGGCGGTGACTCCCTCCTACATGCACAGTTCCCTCTCTTGCTCCACCCGTTTGGCGCAGTACCCACAGCCGTCCTCAGCACACGGGCGGCGGGACAAGGCGTCTGCATTGCTGTGGCGAAGGCCAGCCCTGTGCTCCACCTGGAAGTCGTAGGGTTGCAGCTCCTCCAACCAGCGGGCGATCTGACCCTCTGGCTCCTTGAAGGAGAGAAGCCACTGCAGGGTGGAGTGATCCGTCCGCACCACAAACGGCAGGCCCCCCAGGTAGTACTTGAAATGGCGTACTGCTGCCACGACACCCAAAAGCTCCCTCCTTGTCACGCAGTAGCGTTTTTCAGCCTTATCAAAAGTTCTGCTGTAATAAGCTACTACGTGCTCCCCGTCAGAACCACGCTGAGCCAGCACAGCCCCCAAGCCCTCATTGCTTGCGTCGGTGTCCAGGATAAACGGACGGTTCGGGTCTGGTGAGGACAGGACAGGGGCCTCCACCAGGGCACGTTTGAGGGCCTCAAGCGCCCGCTGGTGCTCTTCGGTCCACTGAAAAACAGTGTCCTTCTTTAGAAGGTGGTTCAAAGGAGCTGCTATCCCCGCAAACCCTTTCACAAACCTACGATAGTAGGATGCCAGACCCAGGAAGCTCTTAACCTCTTTTTTTCCCCTTGGAATTGGCCACCCCCTCACAGCCTCCACTTTGTCTGGCATCGTGCTGATGCCCTCACCACCCAGCTGATGACCCAGGAACGCCACCTCCCTTTGCATGAAATGGCACTTTTCCGGGTGTAATTTTAGCCCCGCCCCCGAGATCCTCTCCAGCACTCGCCTAAGTGCCCCCAGTGCCCCCTCAAACGATGTGCCGTGCACCAATATGTCGTCTAGGTACACGACACACTCGTCTCTCGGAACCCCCGCCAGCACTCTGTCCATGAGCCTCTCAAAGGTGGCAGGAGCATTACAAAGCCCGAAGCACAGCACCTTGAACTGCCAATGGCCCCTATCCGTGGAGAAGGCAGTTTTTTCACGTGCCCCAGGCGAGAGGGGCACCTGCCAGTAGCCACTGCGCAGATCAAGGGAAGAGAACCACGAGGACCCTCCGTGGTCTAGCGACTCATCGATCCTCGGTATGGGGTAAGAGTCTTTAGTGGTGACAGAATTTAGGCCCCTGTAGTCCGCACAAAACCTAAGTTTACCCCCTTTCTTAGGCATCATGACGACCGGCGCGGACCATGGGCTATCTGATGGCTCAATGAAATCAGCCCGCAACATGTCAGCAATAGCTGTGGCTGCTGCTTCCCTCTTGGCAAGGGGAATGCGACGGGGCCGAATTTTAATGGGTTGGTTGTCCCCAGTGTCGATATCGTGCTGAACCAGGTACGTTTGCCCTACCTCATCTTCCCCCCAAGCGAAGCTATCTTTAAAGTCAAACAGCAGCTGCTTTAACTGTCTCTGTTGTCTCTCATCCAGACCTTGACAGTTTTTCAGCCACACAGCCTCAACGGCGTCGATAACTTCCTCCTTCCCCCCGTCGGGCTGATGGGGTGAAGGAGCCAGTGTGTTTTGGGCTACTGGGCAGCCTGTGCTTGCACCATTATGGGGAGTGAAGGTCGTTGCCGCCGGAGACAGCTGCTGGGATGGCACAACGACCAAGGGAGCAGCCGGGACGACCAGTGGAGTTTCGGCAAGCTTGGAGGAAGACGGAGGGACAGCCCTGCCCCTGCTGGCCCTCCCGAAGGCGACATTCCCACTGTGGGGCCCCCCCGACAGCCTCAAAGTGCCCGAAGCTAAGTCCAACTGAGCCCCACAGTTTTTCAAAAAGTCCATTCCCAGTATACAGGGGTCCTGTACCGCTGCTACCCACACCGGACACCCCACAGTTCTCCCCCCACAGTCACAGACAACCGACACTTCCCTAACATGGGGGGTAGCTCCCCCGTGACAGTCCGTAGCTGGACAAGGGTCGGCTCCACCCGCACCCCAACAGGTAGTATGTCTGGTCTCACCAGGGTTACTGTAGAGCCCGTGGGCCAAACATTCCACCCCCTCTACCTTGACGATGACATTGCAGAAGTCCCCAATGGTGGTACGTCCCACCACAACTACCGGACTAGGAAACACGGTGGCAGCTACACCCTGGGGAAGCAGGTCCCCACACTCTTGCCTGCGCTGCTGGGTACCTCTTCTGCTTACTGTGGGTTCGGGGGCGGAGGGGTGGGCCCGCGCTGCCCCCTGCGCGAGAACCCGCTGTCGTTTCCCTGGTGACGAGAGAATCTGCCACACTCCCGCTGAATGTGGCCAGGCTGGCCACAACCCCAGCAGACAATGGGAGTTGAGCTGACACTGCAATGTTGTCTGGAGCCCCTCTCAATGACAAGCGAAGCGGTCTTGACTAACCCGCCCAACTCGTCGACCCACTCTGGTTTGGTGACCCCCGGCACCCGGCCGCCGCTGCTCTCACCTCTGGTTGACTGGCAACCTC
This sequence comes from Coregonus clupeaformis, assembly GCF_020615455.1. Classification (NCBI taxonomy): domain Eukaryota; kingdom Metazoa; phylum Chordata; class Actinopteri; order Salmoniformes; family Salmonidae; genus Coregonus; species Coregonus clupeaformis. The sequence continues at coordinate 126,194 of NW_025534928.1, forward strand.
CACTCTCACTCCCTCACCCCCAGATCAGCTCCCTCTTCCTGGCTATCTCCACTGCAGCCCGCAGAGATGCTGGGTCCGACATCTGAACATGCTTACCCAGTTCGGTGGGGGAGAGCGCTCTAATAAAACTGTCCCGTGCCAGCTCGTCTTGCACCCCAATCGGCATAGTTGCATAAGCCCGCCTGGTCAGGCTCAGAATATCACTTGCCAACGCCTTTAATGATTCCCCCTGAAGTCTCTTTTTGTTACTCAGTTCAATCCGCAGCATGTTGGGCTGTGCATCGCTGCCGAAACGGCCCCCCAATGCCTCCACTAGCACACCGTAGTCGCCCCTCTCGTCCGGGGCTAGCGTTAGCAGGCATTCCGACGCCTCCTCTGCCAGGCTCAGGGCAAGCTGTAACCCTTTCGTCTCGTCAGACCACCTCCCGGCTCTAGCCAACAACTCGAATTGAGTGAAAAAAACTTCCCATTTACCTTGTCCATTGAACTTTGGAAGTTTAGCCGCTACCGTGGCTAATGGCAATAGGGCGCTGCCATCACTGTTTACATAAGGAGGCCCAGCCATTTCCGCACGTGGTGACGTCGATATCTCCGTCGCCGTGACGTCTGTTCTGGTCGAGCGGTTTGAAGGAAAACCCGCCCATTCTGCCATCTTGCTGACTGACAATTTAACTTCCGCCATGTGGCTCTCCAGCTCTTCTACAGCCGTCGTCGCCTGACCCTCCCGACTGGGTACACCCGAGCCCACAACGGACACTTTGTCCGACTCTTCCTTAATTTTCCGCCTCGCCCCGATCATCATGACCGTAGATGCGAGTCACGCTAAAGCTAACCACGGCCTATACTGAAACAGCTAACTCGCCTAATCTCGATCTATCCCGTCGTTCGAAAGCACTTCTGACACCAATGTAATGACCCAGCTGGGTCATAAAGTAAAAGAGAGAGACGGGCACCAGGTGTACAGGCAGAACACAGGTTTATTCCTGAATGGGCTATTGTTCAGGCCACAGCCCACGCCGCTAAACCTCGAACATACACAAATATAACATGTCAAGTCAAGGGTCCCAAAACAGAAGAGAGAGAGATGAGACCGTAACCCCTATTTAAGCATTCCAAAACCCCGCGGGATTACCCATCATACCCCCCCAACCTTTCCATCTGTCCTGGCATATTTAACCCCTGCTAGCACCCATGAGAACGATAACACACCCACGAACACAGAACACAATACCGGGTCGTTACAGTACTTAATTCACGATCAAAACAATAAACCAAACGATACGTGAAGTCCTAGGTTAATCCAAAACAAACCTTACGGAACAAGATCCCACAAATGACAAGTGCAAAACAGGCTGCCTAAGTATGGCTCCCAATCAGAGACAACGAGCCACAGCTGTCTCTGATTGGGGACAATACTTAGGCAGCCTGTTTGGCACTGTTTATTGTGGGATCTTGTTCCGGAAGGTTTGTGTTCAACCCAGGACTTCACGTATCGTTTGTTTTGGTTCGTGTTGTGTACTGCAATAAAGAATGTACGCATATCACGCTGCGCCTTGGTCCGCTTCATCTAACGACGATCGTGACAGAAGATCCCACCAATTAAGGACCAAGCAGCGTGTCCAGGAGCAAACGCCGGAGGTAACGCTAGTGGATGTCCTCCTCGGTTGGGGGAAGATCACCGAGGAGGAGGCCGTCCACTACCGGAGGGCGATGAGGGAGGATGTCCAGGCAGGAGAGATGAAGCGGCGCCAACCGGGCCGTCGTCGGACAGGCGAGAGGCAACCCCAAGACATTTTTTTGGGGGGGCACACGGCATGGACGACGGGGCTGCTGGAGGCAGCTACAGGGCGAGTTTGTGGACTAGGAGAGGAGGCCACCAGGTTACGGGGGCCATTGGTCAGGAGGGAGAAGGAGAGTGTGGAGGCACGGCGAGAGGAACTGAGTAGGCAGCAGGAGGTTTATGAGGAAACCCAGTCCCGCTCCTCGCACCAAGCAAGTGGTGTGTGTCACCAGTCCGGTCCGGCCCGTTCCTGATTCCCGCACAAGGTCAGTGGTGTGTGTTCCCAGTACGGTCAGGCCCGTTCCTGCTCCCCGCACTAAGTTAGTGGTGCGTGTTCCCAGTACGGCTCGACCCGTTCCCGCTCCCCGCACGAAGTTAGTGGTGCGTGTTCCCAGTCCGGCCCGACCCGTTCCTGCTCCCCGCACTAAGTTAGTGGTGCGTGTTCCCAGCCCGGTCCGGCCTGTTCCTGTCCCTCGCACCAAGCCTGTGGTGCGCGTCACCAGCCCGGTCCGGCCTGTTCCTGTCCCCCGCACCAAGCCTGTGGTGCGCGTCGCCAGCCCGGTCCGGCCTGTTCCTGTTCCCCGCACCAAGCCTGTGGTGCGCGTCGTCAGCCCGGTCCGGCCTGTTCCTGCTCCCTGCACCAAGCCAGTGGTTCGCGTCGCCAGCCCGGTCCGGCATGTTCCTGTTCCCCGCACCAAGCCTGTGGTGCGCGTCGCCAGCCCGGTCCGGCCTGTTCCTGCTCCCCGCACCAAGCCAGTGGTGCGCGTCGCCAGCCCGGTCCGGCCCGTTCCTGCTCCCCGCACCAAGCCAGTGGTGGGCGTTGTCAGCCCGGTCCGGCCCGTTCCTGCTCCCCGCACCAAGCCAGTGGTGCGCGTCGCCAGCCCGGTCCGGCCTGTTCCTGCTCCCCGCACCAAGCCAGTGGTGCGCGTCGTCAGCCCGGTCCGGCCCGTTCCTGCTCTCCGCACCAAGCCAGTGGTGCGCGTCATCAGCCCGGTCCGGCCCGTTCCTGCTCCCCGCACCAAGCCAGTGGTGCATGTCGTCAGTCCGGCACGGCCCGTGCCTGTTCCACCGGTGCCTGGTCCGGCATCAGGTCAGCTGCTCCACTCCGGAGCCAGAGAAATCCGCTCCACCGGTGTCCAGTCCAGCTCCGGCCAGCGGGGCCAGACCAGACCAGGGGTGCTACGGGGGGGTAGAGGGAGAGTGGTGGTCACGCCCGGAGCCGGATCCGCCTCCGAGGTGGAATGCCCACCCAGCCCCTCCCCTGTTGTGTTTGGTTGGCGCGGTCGCAGTCCGCGCCTTTGGGGGGTACTGTCACGCCCTGGCTCTGGGGACTCTTAAATGTTGAGCCAGGGTGTGGACTTGTTATGTTTAGTTTTCTATGTTTTGTTCTAGTTCGTGTATTTCTATGTTGGCCAGGGTGGTTCCCAATCAGAGGCAGCTGTAGCTTGTTGTCTCTGATTGGGGACCATACTTAGGCAGCCTGTTTGGCACTGTTTATTGTGGGATCTTGTTCCGGAAGGTTTTTGTTCAACCCAGGACTTCACGTATCGTTTGTTTTGGTTCGTGTTGTGTACTGCAATAAAGAATGTACGCATATCACGCTGCGCCTTGGTCCACTTCATCTAACGACGATCGTGACACACCCTGAAGACAGGCTTTGTGGCAAGCTCAATTTGTCAGCACCATCTGCAGTTTAAGAAGTTAATAGTAGTGATGAAATATGCATACACAAAGATTTAAAAAACATCATCATCAAAACAGTTAATAATTTGGCTAAACATCACTAATTCACTATGTGTTTAACGAGAAACGCTTGGATGGTCTTTATCCTTGTCTCACCTGGTTGCCTTAGGATCCCATATGACCACATCAGCATCACATCCCTTAGCGATCCTTCCCTTCTGGGGGTAGAAGTTGAAGATTTTCGCTGCATTGCTGCTGGTGACGGCTACAAATCGATTCTCGTCCATTTTCCCGCTATGCTGCGGAAAGTATTTACACAAAATACAGAGTTTCAATATCCTGGATATGAATGACAAATTCCATATTTACTGACATAATTAACCTGACAAAAGGTAAATGCTTAAGTGTGCAGTAAGCGATTCAAAGTTTCACTCCAAATATCAAAACGTGCAATTTTTTTGCCAGCGTTTTACAATGTTTAATTTTTGCAATGGCCTCCGGGTTAGTGGAAGTTATTATCTGTCAGAATCAATCCAAACTGTCATAGTGGAAGTCGCAGCAGACTGTACTGTCGCAGCAGCAGTCTCGCTTTCTTTCTGTCCTTCTCTTTCCATTTATTCCTTCCTTCCTCCCTCCCTTCCTTCTTTCTGTCCTTCTCTTTCCATTTCTTCCTTCCTTCCTCCGGGCTAAAGCATTTTCCTGAGAGAAGTACAGAAAGAAGTAAGGGAGGGAGGAAGGAAGGAAGAAATGGAAAGAGAAGGACAGAAAGAAAGCGAGCCTGCTGCTGCGACAGTACAGTCTGCTGCGACTTCCACTATGACAGTTTGGATTGATTCTGACAGATAATAACTTCCACTATGACAGTTTGGATTGATTCTGACAGATAATAACTTCCTTGATGCACATAATAAATTGCATAATATCAATTATTATCTTCTCTTCTCACAGCAGAAATGACACTTGGCACCTATTAACTCCTACTATAGAATTGAATCAACCGTCTGAAAATAGTACCACTCATTTTAGTAGGGCCTGTATCCTGGACACAGATTAAGACTAGTCCTGGACAAAAAAATCACTTTCAATGGAGATTCTCCATGAGTCTGCTTTTTGGTTTAGGACTATAGGTTTAATCTGTCCGGGAAACTGGCCTATAGTGTCTATAATAAAAAGGATGTGATATGCCGGGGGAGCAGAATGGGAGGCCTAACTGACAACGCCCTTCTCCCAAATGACAGACATCCTGTCCTCCACTCCGTTGACTCCGTTGGGGATCTTTGTAAAGTCGTCTTTGCCCAGGGCCTTCTGACACACAGAGAATGTGCAGTGGTCTGTCCCAGTCACACTGAGGTCATCACTGGAAGAATGAAACAGAAGCATCTACATCACTAA